>NW_028270144.1:86064992-86366492 GCF_037043375.1 Chiloscyllium plagiosum
TGGAAAGAACAAGATTAAAATAAATGTACTTGAGAAGGAAGGTCACTTAGAAAGTGGGAGAGGGGAATGAGCAAATGGCAGAGACAGTGAAAGATATTTTATTTTCAAATTCATAGTGAAGACATAAATTACCTCCCGAAAAAGCAAATAACCTGCGGCCAACAAGAGAAAGAAAATTAAGGTACTTAATATCAGCAGAGAAAATGTATTGGAGAAACTTATGGGAATAAAGTCTGACAAATCCCCAGCACTTGATGGCCTACATTTTAGGTTCCAATAGATTTAGCTGCAGAGAAAATAGATATTCCAAAATTTGATTTTTCAAAATTCCCGAGATCCTGGACTGTTTCTAGCAGATTCTGTGTTAATAAATGTAATGCCACTAATCAAGAAAAGGGGTAGAGGTTAAACTGAGTGTTACAGGCCTGTCAGTTTTATAACAGTCATTGGGACTGTGCTAAAATATACTATTCAGAATGACTTAACAGTGCTCCTACGAATTTTTGATAAAATTAGACAAAATTAGGGTGATTTGACAAGTTTATTTGAGTTGTAACACTCAACAATTGTAAATCACTGTTAACTTTGACATTCACCTGTCCTGCTGCCACCTAAGATTTGGTGGGCATGATTCCATCTCATACTACTTCTCCAAATTTAAAAATATACTTGACCTAGCAATTTCCTGACATGAGACATGTGCCTTAGTAGGAATGTCCAGTCCCAGGCCTCTAGATTACTAATTCAACAAAATAACCACAATGGTACCATACCTCTAGTCATCCATGACACATGACACTTCTAAAAATTGTTATAAACTTTTAAATACTTATAACATTCTGAGAGTTTTAAAAATGTTCCTGTTTTCTTGCATACTACGGAAATAGCGCAATTGTAGCATGTACACCCGTGACTCAGATGGCTGTGGATCCACATCTTCCTGTATTTTGGGAGTACTACATTGTTCGAGGAGTTTCATCCTACATTCATTCAAATGGGTGAATTGTTACACTGAGGCCCCTTCTGCTCTCTGAGGTGGACCTAGGAGATGAAGAAAGGCATGCCAATGCTATTTGGAATCCTGGCCAAAATTTATTCCTCAATTAATATCACAAAGCAAATAATCATATTTGGTCATTAATCTGCTTGACTACCATTTTAAACTAATTGATGAGAAGAGGTGGAAGGAAAATCAATGAATTACTGAAAATGCATGTTGAAAATTCTGTAGGTTATCAGTTTAAATTCTCAATTGCTGGAGAACCTAAATGAATGGCCTAAAATTCCCAGAATCCCACTCTACTGCCAGTAATGCAGGACTTCAGCCATGAATCTCTTCTATCTCTGAACTTATCCTAAAGTCTGGATGTGTAGTCATTTGTATGAAAGGAGCAATTACTATTTATTACACATATCTAGAGATTTTGACTATTTGTGTGTGTGTGTGGGGTGTTGCTGGTGGAAATGCAATAAGCAGCATTGGAATACTTTCCATTTGACAGTTTTCCTTTTTCTCTGAGGGTACAGTGGTTTTGATATGAAAAGTCTTCATTCCACTCCATTTCATTCTACATTCAACAATGCCTTCCTCTCTAGTGCTGCCACACTCTTCTTTCCGCTCTGTTGAGCAAATCTTGGACTGCCTGTGAGCACTGCCACCAGAGATCAACATGTATGAAAGCAAAATATTAGGTTTTAAAGAGAATCATTTTATCTTGGCCTCAAGCCTTATTTCCACCGTTGATAAGAGTTAATTTTCTTACATTTCCTAACCACATAGCACCTGAGAAAATAGATGCTACACACGGAAAAGTTGAAGACTCAAATAACTGCAGAGTACTGTGGATGTTAGAAATCTAAAATCAAAAGAGAAAATGCTAGAGAAACTCAGCGTTTGTGGAGAGAGAGAAACAGAGTTGATGTTTCAAGTCAAATATAGATCTTCTTCAGAACAAGTAAACTTGGATCCTAACTTTTTGCCTTTGTTCAGCATCATTTCTGAATTCATTTCATGGCTTCAGTGTTGTCTGCACTAGACTGCACTTGAAGTGGGAACAGGACAAATGGACACTAGATTGCTTTATGTAAGGTTTTTTGCAGTAACACTGATTATTTCCAGCGCTGCAGTTTCATTGTTGCCTGTCTTAAGAAACAAGTTGATATATTGTCAAGAAAAGTTCTGATTTTTGTAGTTTTGAATTTAAAAATGTTGGCTGCTTGTGTACAAAATTTTGTTTAATTTTATTCTTAGTGATGACATTTGTGTTTCAATACCCCTCCTTTTTTTTATCCAATACAGCTTACTTAAACACAAATGAAACGAAAGAACCAAAATCATTGTCCTCCCCTACAGCTGCTGAAGTCGTTTGCCTGGCTCTCTCCTGACGCATTAACAACTGTTTCCCTACCACACAGCAGAAATCGCACCTCCCTCTAACCACATAATGGCTCAACCTTTTCAAAAACAAAAAGAGAATCGTAGAGTGAAATAAGCTCTGTTGTCCCATTCCTCACATTCTCATATGCGCCCTTGCTTTTCTGTTTGTCTGCTATGTGCTAGGGAAACAGTTGTTAGTGTGTCAGGAGCAGCCCAGGCACTGGATGTTCACCCTTTATGCAGACTCAGGATTACTCACTCTGTTTTGCTTGAGGTCTAAACATTATTTTGGCTTTCCACATGTAAGTTGTAGCTTATTAAAAATATGAATGAATTTCAAACACTTTATTAAAAGTTGTTAAGATGAAATCTCTGCTTGTCTTACCTATGAAATCCTTCTGAATCTCTCAGGGGGCTTGGATTTCACCTGCTCCTTGACTAGCACGGCTGGTATTAATTCATTCATCTCCAACACCTTTCCAGCATTGTCCACCTGCATTGAGTGTACATATCTGGCTTCACTCTTTATAGTTTCTTTGTGCCCATTTGGAATAAATTATCTTCCTGTTTCCACATGGTAGCTCAGGTGGATCCCAAGTATCTAGCTTTGGTTCCCTCCTCATTCGCATCTTGACAGCATCATTTGAGACTTCGTACTGGTTTTCACGTGGACACTGAAGGCACCCAGCTTTACTTCACTGCCACCTCTCCAGACTTCTCCATCCTTGTTAAAGAATCAGACTGCTTGATTAACATCCAGAACACAATGGGCAGAAACCTTAATTAAACATTAAATATTGCCTTGGGTCTTTACTATGAAATCTGTTTCTTTGTTTGCAACTCCAAGCCTCTTCCTGGCAACTGTCAGAGATTGGGCCAGATATGTGCAAGCTGTGTGTCTTATCTAACCCAAGCTGAGCTTCAGATAGCACAACTATGTCATCACTAAGAACGCCTATTTCCAGCTCCATGACATTGTCTTACTGTCCCCCTGACTTAATGGATCTGCTGCTCAAACTCTCATCCATGCCTTTTTACTCCGAGGCTTGACTATTCCAATGTACTGCTGTCCAACCTCCCACATTATACCCTCTGTAAAGTTGAGGCTATCCAAAACTATTCCACTCATATCCTTCAAATGCCGAGTCTCATACATCTACCCAACCTTTGCTCAGCAGTCTACATGTCACCATCAGCACAGTCTTGATTTTAACATTCTCAATCTCATTTCACTTCATGGCTTCACTCATTTATTTAAGTAATCTTCTCCAGCTCCATAACTCTTAAAGGTATCTTTACTCAACTAGCCCCTTGATCATCACTGAACTTAGTTATTCATCAATGTTGACTGTACCTTCAGATGGCTATGCCCAATATTCTGTAATTCCCTTGTTAAGCATTTCTCCCTTTCTTTAATTCCTCCTTTATGAGGATCAGTGGTCGGCACAACATCGTGGGCTGAAGGGCCTGTTCTGTGCTGTACAGTTTTATGTTCCATGTTCTAAAACTCTCCTTAAAACCTACCTTTTTGCCCAAGCTTTTACCCATTTGCTGTAACATTGGCTTATGTGGTTCAGTGTCAAATTTTACTTTATAATACTACAGTCAAGTGTCTTGGGATGCTTCATTATTGTAAATACACTATAAGAATACTATTGTGTTGTTTAAAGTTCAACAACATCTGTATTTCAATATCAAATTCTATTAATAAATGCCTTTAATACTGACAAAGGTTCTTCTTCTTTGCTCCATTGTACCTGTACAGGGACCTGGAGTTTAATGTTAGTTAGATCTTGAATGGAGATCAGATGCGGGGTCTGTAATCCAATGAAGCATATTTTCAATGTAAAAAAGCAGAAAATGCTGTGGAAGCTTAGCAGATTTACCAGCATTAGCAGAAAGGGAGATGGGGCGGCACGGTGGCACAGTGGTTAGCACTGCTGCCTCACAGCGCTAGAGACCCGGGTTCAATTCCCGCCTCAGGCGACTGACTGTGTGGAGTTTGCACATTCTCCCCGTGTCTGCGTGGGTTTCCTCCGGGTGCTCCGGTTTCCTCCCACAGTCCAAAGATGTGCAGGGCCAGGTGAATTGGCCATACTAAATTGCCCGTAGTGTTAGGTAAGGGGTAAATGTAGGGGTATGGGTGGGTTTCGCTTCGGCGGGTCGGTGTGGACTTGTTGGGCCGAAGGGCCTGTTTCCACACTGTAATGTAATCTAATCTAAAGAATCAGTTCCTTCATCACAACTGGAAGTGCTTAGTGATGAGAGAACTTTTAAGCAAAGCAGAAAAATTGGGAGTGGAGAAAAGACTAAATGGGTAAATCTGTGATTGGGTAGAAGGCATGAGAGATTATCAATGGGGACAACATTCTAAGACATCAAAGAGCACAGGTGGCCCATGGCTCAGCAAAAAGCACTGCTGCTTCATAGCACCAGGGATCTGGCTTTGATTCCAGCCTTGGGTGACTATCTATCTGTGTGTGTGTGGAGTTTGCACATTCCCCTGCGTGTGTGTGGGTTTCTCTTGGGTACTCCAGCTTCCTCCCACAGTCCAAATATGTGCAGGTTAGGTGGATTGGGTTATGATAAATACCGAGGCAGAGGGAGGGGTGGATCTGGGTGGGATGTTCATTGGAGGGTTGGTGGGGACTCAGTGGACCGAATGGTCTCTTCCTGCCTGTAGGGGTGTTTGAAAAAAATAGAAAAACCGGAGAGGTAAAAGAAAATGAGATTTATCTGGAGAAGGCGTAACTGACAAGGCAGAATGAGCACCTACAGCTGGTGTCTAAGGAAAAGGACAGAGGTTATGATCTACAATTGTTGAACACAATATTGAGTCTGGAACGCTGTGAAATGTCTAATTGAGATATGTCGTGCTGTTTGCTAATCTTGCCTTGAGCATCATTAGCATAGTGTCTGAGGACGAGAACAGAAAGTTCAGTTTGGGGAAGTAGCAAATATTAAAATAACAGGTGATCAGAAGCTCAGGCTCATGCTCATGAGCTTAACTGAGATTTTCTACAGGGTGATCAACTGATTTATGGTTAGTGTGAGGTGAGCAGCAGTGTTGAGGTGGATGAATGACAAAATGAAAGGAAAATTTGATGATTGAACAGATACTGCACATAAATCGTCCTTGAGCGTTACCTGCCAAAACATCCAAAACGTCTTCCTTTTTCTTAGCCCATGCATTGAGCAATTCTTTATCTTCAATGCGTCCCAGCTAACTTGGAACCTTAGGTATAGTAAAACATCTCAAATGCTTCAAAGGAAAATGATTAGGCAACCTCCTACCTTCCGATTTTTTGAAACTCCTTACTCTTTGCAAATTTCAGACATATCCTTGAATGACAATGTCACTTATATTGAATCAAATGTATGGTTCTCTGAAAAAAAATCTTGACAATCACTCTTGTACTAGAGAAAATTACCACTACACACTGCTGTTTCTCCTGCATCAATTCAGTTATCAAATTTCATTTCCTTTGGTCATTCTCCCACCTCAGCACTGCTGTTGATCTCATCCTGCACAATAATTCATTTACCTCAGCTTTTGATGACTTGATCCTTAATACTGTATTTGTTTGCTGTGATCCATTTTCATCATTCACCCCATTATATTTTAGTTGACACCTTTGCATCCTTAAACCCATAAGTTGTTACCACTTAATATGCATAAGTAGAAATCATGAAGAATTTCAGATTTAGATTTCTAGGGCACATCATTGTCAAACTGAAGACAGCCTACTTATTCCTACTTTCTGACCTACAGACATCATTTTAAATCTATGTTTCCTTTCGAAGCACATTATGTTCTTCAGTCCTTGTAAAACTCCTCCTGCGAGACACCATATCAAATGACTTCTGAAAGTTCATATATGCAGAGTTCATCCTAGTCCTTTTATACATCATGCAATTACATCAAGCTTTCTCTTTATATAAGAAGCTATTAGCAAATCTCCTGTTAATGACCAACTTTGGCAGGTTACAGGGAAGCATTTCTTCCCATGCCTTCTTTTTAGAATATTTCCTCTGTCAGAACATTGTCCCTATTAAGTAGACAGAAATAATAAAGTAACTGATTCTTCAGTTTTTGGGATGTGCCATATTTTAGTGCACATTCTACCTATGATCTGAGACCATTAGATATAGGAGCAGAATTAGGCTATTCAGCCCATTAATTCTGCTTGTCCATTTGATAATGGCTGATACTCAACTCCAACTCCATTCTCTTGCTTCTACCTGTAACCTTTGATCCCCTTACTAATTAGGAACATACCTATCTCTATCTCACATTTACTTGATGACTTAGCCTCCACCTCCTTCTGTGGCAATGAGTTCCACAAATGCACCATCCTGTGGCTGAAGAATCTCCTCCTCATCTCAGTTCTAAAGGGTAGTCCTTCACTCCTACTAGTGGAAACATCTCCACATCCACTCTATCCAGGCCTCAGTATTCTAGATGTCTTTTTCCTGACAATCGGCAGTGGTTTCAATTAGGTTCTTAATTCCAGATGTTTGTTTGAAAGCAAATTCCACCATTTGCCTTGCCTGGAATTTGAACCTGATTCAGGAAGTTAGCTGAGTTTCTGGAACTATTGTCGAGCAATAATATCACTAGGCCATTACCTCCCGTCTTCTTTGCTTTCCTCTAGATACCTGCCCTTTGTAAAATATTTTGAAGCATCTATTTCTTTGCACGTGATGCCAGAATATTCTATGCAGAACGTATTAAAGAGCTGATGACTGTCTCAGGATTTCAAACAATATATTATTGATTCTCTAATTATTTTTGCCCTATATATTATCACAATTGATTAGGAAGAGTGTTACATGTTTTATTAAAAAAATGATTCTGAATAATCTGAGGAGTTCTTATATTCTACATTTTTACAAAGGAGTTTAATATTGCACATTTGTGTATATTGTGCAATAAACCAAAAACTTGTTTGTGATTATTATTGTCATTGTCACTAGGTATACTGGAATTCATTAGTATAGCAGTCGGCCTGGTCAGCATGCGTGGTGTAGACAGTGGACTCTACCTCGGAATGAATGAGAAGGGAGAGCTATATGGGTCGGTAAGTCCAAATTTGTGTTTTCGGTAGTTTTCAATGCATTTCACTATGGCAACAGGTAGTGAATTTTATTTAATTGTGTTTAATAACTTTGGTTACTTGTCCATTTCAAAGAAATTAATAAGTATTTAATTACAAACAACCAACATGGGAACATAATGTGAACATAAGTTAAAGTTCTTTTTTCCAAAACCACATGCAAAGCAAACAGTTTCAAGGCTACATTGTCACATTAAAGACACTGTATCCTTTTGTGAGCCTATCTAGGCTGTATTTCAAAATGATCCATGGTTTAGTTTATAATGTATGCCAACCTTTGTGGACCAACAAAAGCTTTAGTGTCTCATTTTATTGACCTACAGACTGCGACTTTAAATCAAAAGTACATTACTTTCTCATTGCTGTTCTTTGCTTTCTTTTGTTGCTAATGTGTAATTCTGCTACACTTTTTGTTGTTACATCGTGTTTCTACAACTTGCAAATAGCTCAGCATTTCTTACATTGTTAACAAAATTTCATTAAAGCGTGATCTGCTAGAATGGAATGCGGTAAGAAAATATCATTTGGCCGGTGAAATCTGTCCCTTCCCAATTAATAATTCGAGTTCTCATGGGAACTTCCTAATTTACTTAATCTACTGAGGGAACCAAAAGACCAACTACAGGTGAAGCCTTCATGATGATGAAAAATGAAATTACTGTGTGACCCCAAAGGCAATCATGCATTATTCAGTCTTCACTGATTGCATACAATGTTCAAAATTCCAGTTTGTCAAGAAATCAGACAGGTTTAAACAAACACAAGTGTACTACATTAAACAAAGTATATCCAAGTACTTGATAACAGTTTAGTTTCTTTTGGTGGCTATCAATAATCAGGTATTTCTCTTTCTTCCACTTTTGTTAATGGTTATTCATGAAGTTGTCATGTTTCTAATTTCACTCTATTTTTGTTAACTCTAATTATATCCTACCTTCGCCCATTTAACTTATTTACTCAAATCCTTTTTGAATCTTGTAAAATAATCTTTAACTCCAGTTACCACTGGTTGCCAAGTTGACCCAGGTTCATTTATCATTAGCTTTTGCTTTCTATCGCTAAGCTAATTTTCAAACCAGATAACTAATGTCCCATTAATTCCATGTCCCCTTTATTGTCTTTAAAAGTCTAAGAGACAGAACTTTATCTTTTGAAAATATAAGTAATTATGTCTTTGGAATAGCTTCTGTCCACTAATTTAGTTACCTCCCCAAAGAATTCCACTGAATTTGTGATGCATGACATATTGCTTCTAAAACCACAATGATTGCTCCTTATGGCTCCTCTGGTTTTAGAACTTAATGATAACTGCACCTGAATTACAAATCTCAGAAGAAAGGAGTGTCATGGTTGTAAAACATGTTTTATTGAACTGGAAGCTTTATCAATCAATAAATATAAAGGTTATGCAGACATAACTTCCATAATTAGTAGTTTTGCATCTCACGTGGATCTGAAGGGCATGAGGTACACTGAAAGAAAAACACAGTAGGGATAATTTTCTTCTTTGCCACTGGGATGGTAACCTGGCAGAATACCTTACTCACTAACTTCATGAGATGTTCAGTTTACATCCACATGAAGATGCAAAATTTACCTGATTTTTCAAAATAATTTTATGGTCTTTAAAATGAACAAAGCAAACCAAAGAAATCCCTCAAAATATTTTCCAAACTTCCAGTCAGCTGCCATAACACATTCCCTTTGCTTATTCTCAGTGCATTCTTGATAATTAGTTCTGTCACGTTTAACTGTAATCCTTGTCATACTTTTCTCCTCCTTTTCCTCCTTTCCAGTTGGTTGGTACTGGTTCTTTATGTATCATTAGAGACTGTCTTCTTGCTTAGGGATTTTAAACTCAGAAATCCTTGATTCTAGAGTTCCAGTGCTTTAACTTGAAATGTTTCAAGACATTCTTTGATTGAAAGCCCTTGATTTCCCCAATCTATTTGACTGTCGTTCTCAACTTATGAATCCTTAATTAATTACTTTGGTGAGGTTAATTGATTTGTAAAATATTCCCCATTTGGGTTTTTAAATTCTTCATTTATCCCATCCATTTTTTTGCCTCGTTTTGGTTTACTTAAGCATAATTTACAAACTTTTCTTTCCTCTTGATTTAAAAAAAACACTCAGCTATTTTAATAATTTTTTTTAGATTAGATTACTTACAATGTGGAAACAGGCCCTTCGGCCCAACAAATTTTATTTCTGTTTTGAGGTCCTTAACTTGACATGAGATGTAAACTGCTGATTTCTAGACTGTAGCACCAGATACTTCACTATCAATGGATATATAAAGTTAAAAATCACACAACACCAGGTTATAGTCCAACAGGTTTAATTGGAAGCACTAGCTTTCGGAGCGCCACTCCTGATGAAAGCTAGTGCTTCCAATTAAACCTGTTGGACTATAACCTGGTGTTGTGTGATTTTTAACTTTGTACACTCCAGTCCAATACTGGCATCTCCAAATTAATTAGATTGCTGTGTTTGTTTCCTGAGTCTTCCAAGACTCGATGCCAAATGTCAAGATCCCAGCCTTATTCTTCACCCCATAACCCCACTTTAACTAGCCTCTGTCCCATGTATCTTTCCCTTTTGAAATGCTCTTAGGGTCCAGTTCTCAAAAATCTTAGTTTCATGACCCTCAGACCACAAATAACCCCAGGGTCTAATTGTACCTGTTCCATTTCAGGCACCACCTATCAACTGATTCCTGCATGACAACCTAACAGTGCATCTCTTATTTTGTTTCTGGCTCCCACACTTATTCTCTTTTAGACTGAACGTCTACCACAGCTCAATTTCTTTCTCTTACCCATATGTTCTATTGTGGGTCCTAGACAGCCCTATCCTTGATTGTACTCAGACAAACACGGGAAAAGTGATGCGAACAAAGGCACTTTCATATCTCTCAAGAATGTATCTGACATTAAACAGACAGTGGTCTTTGGAAAATACTTAAATAATTTGGATCATGTACCTGGTCAGGATGTAGCATTTTATTGGAAACCAGAATGGACAAGTCAGGTAAACCAGTGACTTCTTAAGTGCCTTCTGAAATCTCCAATGATGTGAGCAGGGAAGTGTGTTGGCCCCAGCCTTATTCCTCTTCTTTAAAGAAGTGTTCAGGAACATGCTTCAGGAATAATGGAGGCCTCTTCAACCTCTGGCATCTTCAGGCTCACCTGAAAACGCAAGAAAAACTCATCCATGTGCCTCCTTTCACTGATGACTGTGCTCTCCTGGCCCACAGGCAGTCAGATCTGCAATATTTTCCCCAGGCAGCACAACTCTTTGTGCTAAAACTCGAAAGTTTAAAGAAAACTGAAGATCTGCATCAGGCTGCATCCAAAAAGAATATAGATAAGCATCCTCAAGGGAACTGTAATGAATTATCTAAAAACGTCATACATTTCTATTTGTGGAGCATTATCTTGTCTGATGCCATTATAGTTGAGGAAATCGACAATATGCTTTCTAAAGCAAGCAATACATTCATCTGACCCTACAATAAAGTATGGAGCAACTGCAGTCTTATAGCACAAACTAAGTCAAAGTTCAAAAAGCCTAGTCCTCATCACCCTTCTGTATGTCACTGAGCCATGGGTCCGCTACTGTGTGCCCACCTTTCAACGTGTTTCAATCAAGTACTACCTCACAGCATCCTCAAGATGGTAAGGCCACATTGCAACCTTTGAAGTCACGGAAACAGTCAACATCACCAGCATCAAGGCCACCCACCAACAAAGGCAGATCACATTTTTCCAGATGGCTGACAGCTGTCTGCCCAAGTCTGTGTTGTACAGAGAACTGTGTTGTAAACAGAATGAGGGGGTTTTATATATTCTCTGAAGGAGCCCCTCCCTGTGTACCATGGAGAAGTGCAGGGCATAGGTCAGAATGCTTGGAGATGACATATCAAGAGGGTGATAGACAACTTTGAGATCAAGCAAAGAATCAACACAGAAGAAACATTGGTGGAGAAGGGAAGACCCAGTTGTCCCAAGTAAGCCTACACCTTTACTTGTCTGGTGCAGCAGAATCTGCTGATCACTGATAGATTGGAGTAGCCAACAACCTTCCTCAAATCATCACCTGTGAAGAAATACCAAGAGAGATAAAAGAACCACACAGATACTTCAATCAGGGAGAAGGAGGAGATATTAGACATAATCTAATAAAACAGGAGGTATTAAAGAGTTGAATGTCTTTGAAAATTGATTAATACTCAGGACAGATTTTTAAGCTTTTTTTTGGGCTGTTAAGGGAAGTCAGAAATAATTCAAACTAGAGAAGGCTGCATTTGGGAAAGGCTAGCAAGGCAATGGGATGTACAATTTGGGTAGAGGATGGCGTAGTGGTGATGTCACTGGCTTATTAACCAAGCAAACTAAACTAATGCTCAGGGGTGAAGAATGCAAATCCCAATTTGACAGCTGATGGATTTTAAAATTCAAAGAAGAATTCTAGAATATAAAACTGGTCTTAGTAATAGTGACCTTTCATGATCAACTAGATGAAAGTGAGGACAGCAGATGCTGGAGATAAGAGTCAAGATTAGAGTGGTGCTGGAAATGCACAGCAGGTCAGGCAGCATCCGAGGAGCAGGAAAATCGGCGTTTCAGGTAGGAACCCTTCATCAGGAAAGAGGCCTCATTCCTGATGAAGGGTTCCTGCCTGAAACGCCGATTTTCCAGCTCCTCGGGTGCTGCCTGACCTGCTGTGCATTTCCAGCATCACTCTACTCTTGACCTTTCATGATCAGTCAATCATTGATCGTTAGAAAACTCATCTAGTTCCTCAGGGAAGAAAATCTACCATCCTTGCTTGGTCAGGATCATGGGACACTAGATCCACGGCAATGTAGTTGAACTTAACCATTGACCAGAAGCTCAAGCGGACTGACCACATAGATACAATGGCTACAACAGCAGGTCAGAAGCTCGGAGGACTGCAGCGAGTAACTTACCTCCTGTCCACGATCTACAAGGCACAAGTCAGGAGTGTGATGGAATGCTCCCCACTTGCCTTCCCATGAGTACAGTTCCAAGAACACTCAAGAAGCTTAACACCATCTAGCACAAAACAGCCTGCTTGATTGGCACCACATCCACTCCCTCCACCACCAACGCTCAATAGCAGAGTGTGTACTATTTCCAAGATCCACTGCAGAAGTTCAGCAAATATGTTTAGATTTCATCTTCCAAACCCACGATCACTTCCATCCTGAAGACGAATACAACAAATATACGAGAACATTACCACATGAAAGTTCTCCTCCAAACCACTACCATCCTGACTTGGAAATATATCACCATTCCTTCAGTGTCACTGGTGCGAAATCCAGGAACTTCCCTGTCTAATGGAATTATGGGTCTACCTACAGCAAATGGACTGAGGCAGTTCAAGAAGACAGCTCAATATCACCTTCTCAAGAGCAGCTTGAAAAGGAAAATGACTACTGGCCAGCCAGTGATTCCTATCAGTGAGTAAAAAAATGCATTTTGCAATGTACTAGATGTACAATCATTGACCAATAATACCCACATTTTAAAAAGGCATGAAGGTAAACTGGTCAAGTTGTCTTTATTTAGCTGAGACACTGAATGTAAGAGCTGACAGGTTATGGTGGAACTATATGAAAGCACTAACAGGAGTACTCTGGATAGCTCTGAACACTCCACTCTTGGAAAGATGTAAGAGGGCATGGGGGGGGGGGGGGATTTAGGAGGATTCTGGGAGAATGTCAATTACAAGAAAAGATTATTTTATTTCGTTTGAATAGAGGAGGTTGGGGGCACAACTAACTGATTTGCATAAAACTAAGGGTGGTCTAAGGCCCTTTGGCCGATTGAGTCTGTGTCTATCAAAAACAAGCATAACAAGCACTAACGATTCTAATTCCATTTTCTAGCTCTTGGCCCATAGCCTTGTCTACCCTGGCATTGCAAGTGCATTACTAAATATTTTTTAAATGTTATGAGGGGTCCTGCTTCCATTACCCCACAGGCAGTGGTGAGTTCCAGATGCCATCACTCTTTGGATGAAAAGTCTTTCCCTCCTATCCTCTCTAAACCTTATGTTTCTTGTCTTAAATCTGTGCTCCTGATTATTGATCCATCCACCAAGGCAAAAAGATTCCTTCTTTTATCCAACCCTGTAATTTTTGCATCTTAATCTTGTCTCTCGTCATTCTCCTCTGATCTATGAAAACCGAACCACAGTCTGAGCAATTTTTCTTCCTAAATGAAATTCTTCAGCTCAGGCCACATCCTAGTAAATCTCCTTTGCATTATTTCCTGTGCTATCACATCTCTCCTTTAATGTGGATTCCAGAACTGTGCATAATACTCTAGCTGTGGTGTAACCAACTATTTTCTATACAGTTCCAGCATGACCTCCTTTTCTGTTAAGCTCCAAGGATACCATAGGACTTCTTAATCATTTTGCCTACCTGACATGCCCACCAAAGTCCTCTTTGATCCTCAGTGCTTCCCAGGATCCTGCTGTTCTGCACATATTTCCTTACCTTATTTGCCCTGCCCGAGTGCATCACCTCACACTTATCTGGATTAAATTCCATTTGTCACTGATTAACCCATCTAATACATCATCCTGCATCCAGCTTATTTACCATCCCACCATCTTTCATATCATCTGGGCATTCCTCCCGATTGTTGCTCTAACCTGAGCTGGCAACCTCGGACCAGGCTGGCATGGTCTGATGTTGTGGCTTCCACTGCCAGGCCGGTGGAGGAGAAAGTCTTGCCTCCACACTACACCATCCAGCAGGGCCTCAAGAACCCTGCCCGCAAGCCGGGTGTCTGTCATGTTCAGGGTCAATGTCAGTAACTGTGGGGCAACAATGGATTGACCACGTTTATTTGGGTGCACAACGACCTTTTAAAAATGCTGCCAGTCAAAGCAGAGATCTCCGGTGAGTGGTGAGTTGCTCCTGTAGCAAGATGGGGCAGAAGTCGGATGTGATACTCACCATAAGGGCTGAACTGTCAATTAACATGGTGAGTTTGCTAAGATATGGCCCCATGGTGAAAATCACTGCGGTAAGATCAAAGTGACTTGCACTTTGCAAAAACAACCATAGAATTCTGCCTTTTGTGGGTGATCAGCATTGTTGGAACAATTTATTTAAAGTGGATAGTCAGATGCCTGAAAATATTTCTGAAGAGTTTAGACTGGATTATCATCTTTGTGGTTCTACCAGGAGTTTGGAGAATTCCCAGTTCAATACACCCATCTTGGGACAATGTGCAAGTAAAGGCAGGGTGTGGGGTGATAATGGGAGCTGCCTTACCAGAAATGGGGACCATGAACAGTGAGTCCATTAAATGCTGGCCCATCTCCATAGAAACTGTGGAGGCCATGACATGACTGTCGATCCCTGCAGTAGAGCTAACCACCAGAAGCCCATACCTGTATCCTGTAATGGAGAAACTGAGGTTGCTAGGAATAGTGTAAGAAATCTAGGAATCAGGTTCTGGCCCCCATTTTTATCCTTCCATAGACACTCTTCAATTCCATGAAAATCCAGCACATTTTAACTTATTTCATTTTAAGCATTGATTTCCCAATTCCTGAGCGAAAGCATAATTCCTTGATGAGGTACAAATGCTTTCAAATTTAACCTGTCCATTTGAATTGAGCAGAGTAATAATAACTACAGGGGAGTAAAGTATACGGAAAGTTGTTGCAAATACAGAGTCATAGAGTCACAGAGCTGTACAGCACAGAAACAGACCCCTTCAGTCCAACTCATCCATGCTGACCAGATATCCGAAATTAATCTAGTCCCATTTGCCAACATGTGGCCCGGAACCCTCTCCAACCTTCCTATTCATGAACCCATCCAGATATCTTTTACATGTTGTCATTGTACCAGTCTCCACCACCTCCTCTGGCAATTCATTTCATACATGCACCACCCTCTTCATGAAAACTCTTTCTCCTCTCGCCTTAAACCTATACTGTTTAGTTTTGGATTCTGCTCCCCGGGGGAAAAGACCTTGGCTATTCACCCTATCTATGCCCATCTTAATTTTAAAAACATTGAAAGAGGTTTGTAATATCTGCAGATGTAGATGGGTCCCAGACTGTTGAATACGTCTTTGAATTACAATTGTTTCTCACTTGTATCATGTATTTATTTATCTGCAGAGATTGGAATTACCTAATTTCTTCACTTGGCAAATTTTCATTTATAGTGTAGTTTATATCTAGTTATGGAGAGTTAGCTTATGCTTTTATTTGCAGTGACTCTGTGCATTGCAAGAGAATAAATTATGTTAAACCCCAGCAGCAGCTTTGAACATGGAGTATTAAAAAGGGAGACATACAAGTGATACAAAGTGTGATTGGGATGATGAATGGCAGTCGACAAATGAAACAGCAGATTGAGAAGAAAAGTCAATCTTTTCTATTGAGTGGGTAATCTAAGTCTTCTTTAAACCTGCAAACGCTCCATGACTTATGTGAGGATGTGCTATTGTTGAGTCTTTTCTTTGCGAAATATGCATCTAGTTTTAGATTTAGCTACAGAAGCAACATTTATCATGAAAACTTAGGATTCCTTTCATTAGCAGACAAAATACAATCAATTTTACCCAATGTATTGACTGTTATCACAGTTATCCCAATGGGTGATGGGGTCTGGGAAACATGGGTCTGTGCATTAGCACACAATCTCCTAAAATAACTTTTGTTGTTGAAATTGGGTTATGACTTTTGTTCATGTGCACTTTTACAATATAAGTTATGTTCTCTCTGGATGAGTTCACATGCTTTTAAATGGGGTTTACATTATGGGAATAATTGATTGAAGACAGTGGTTTGTTTGCCTCAGGGGTGTTGCTACTTAGAGCCTTCTGCTGTGTAATACTGCATCTAATCTGTGTATATTACTATAATACATGATGATCAAATGAAGCAGATCACATCCTGAAACCCCACTAAATAAATGCCACCTTCTGGAATCTTAAGCACATTACATCAAAAGCATGAATTACAAATAGGATAAAATAGGTTCCTGCTGCTGCTTGCAATCTGGATTTTTAATTAATAGAACAGCATTAACAATAACAAAAAGCCAAATAGATTAGTGCTCTTTGTACAGAGTGACATTTTACTGATTGAATGCACACCAGTACTTTTTATGGTAATACATTTGCCGTAGCACATAAACACAGACATTACAATTTCAATGAATTACAATTTCAAATGTTTGTTTTTAATATAATGACATTCAAAACATAACATTGCCGTAAATTGCACTTTGGAAGTAACACACATTAGCATTAATACACAAACATACAAAGAAAGAGACACCAAGTCATTTTTAAACAATGGACTTTTTTGAAACAAAGAAAACCTTTAATAGATAAATATTGAATAAAAAATACATAAATAAACTTTATACTGAACAATATTATAGTAAGTACATACACTATATGGCTTGGTTTGAGGACTACAATGAACCCACATTTGTACACACATTTCTATTGATCTCAACTGTGATCGCATTTTGGTGCTGAAGTTATCATTGGGATTCAAAATAAAGTCAGCTAGAATTCCTGATTGCTGTTTACTCAACTCCCACCAGAATATATATATATATTATATATATTTATATATATATATATGTGTGAGTGAATGTTCGGGGGGATTATACTTGGATTTGACTATCATAATTCGAGTTGACTAACCCATTGAGACACACTTTTGAGATTGAGTTCACTCATGAAAGTAGACATTTGTGTGAGATGCTGTGCAATGACTAACAACCTTAAAGTATGAAATAGAATAGGCTGAACCTATACTTTATCATTAAAACAAAGAATATTGTGAATGTATTGATACAGTTGATGGTATGAAGTGTTAAAATATTAAAATTAATCTCACTACTTTTTCCAGGTATTAGGTTGTGAATTAACTTCTCTGCAGGAAAACACCACAGAAACTAATTAGGTGACCTTTTGCTGTCTGATATCCTGTAGTTTCTCACTTTTTTCAGATATAATAAGCCAATTAAAACATGCATTTTCTGTTTCCATTTCGGTGTGTTTTGTTTCCAATAACAAGCATGCAAGTATATATTACAAGAATAAATTAGTTCATATTTGCTTGAAATGTTTTTTTCCAATACAGAAATCCAGCAGATTGTAATTCCATTAAAACTGAGATGGATATTTCCAGTGAGAATTTCTTCCATGCCACTTGTCATGTGATTCAGTTCCCTGCAGAGAGTACAAAAACTGGATTTAAATTAGTCTCATGTTTCCTGTAGAGCTACAAGCAAGTACACAGCACTTGACCTCTGTTTTACAATGAAGCAAAAAAACAAATCAGTTAATCAAGAACAATCCTCTCCAGGGATATGCTGAGATGGCAAAGAATGAATGAATAAGCTGAGCAAAAGCTACACATTACACAATGTAACTGATCTAATAAGAAATTTTTCTTCAGAACAAGTAGGGTATAGTTATGAACATTGATTTGGATTCATGCAGTTGAAGGAATATACTATAGCATTAGTTGGAAGAATTTCAGATGCTATTTCTGGAATGTCTTACTCAGTTACATATATGGAGAGATACAGAGCTTATTTGGTTCTTCTTATCTTGCCCATCCATAAAATTCTTGCACTGAACCAATAAATGAAGATCCGGATGGTGTATGGAACCTGCCAACCTGCACATCTAGACTGAGTCATTGTTGAATTCCATGATTTCCTCAATGCTTGTAAAGTGTTCATCTTCATTATTCAATGTGGATGTTCATTCCATCTATGAGTCACTCTTTGTGCTAAAGAACTACTTGGCATCAATTTGCCTTATTCTAATGTGACCCTATATAGTCTTTGCCTTACACTCATTATTTAATGCAGTATTCCAGATGTATCGTTTTTGTATTTCTATACCTCTGTAAGATATTTCATTTAAAATTTGAAAATCCATTCTTTTTTTGGGCTGTGCCCTTCCTCAGTAGTTCAATTTTGAGGTTTTCAAGTATTCTTTGTAATTGAGGCTCTACAAAGTTTGGGCTGTTCTATTTAATTTTGCAGGATTACATGTATAATAGTTGTCAAACCTGTAAAAGTTTGATTTATAAGCAAATACACAGACCTATCATGAACATTTTATTGTGAAATACATGGTATAATTTTTTTTGGCTCAACTTTTCTCCCTTTCCTTAAAACAATGTTTCTTTCTAGGGGTGAGGTTCCACAGACACCAGGCCCCATCTAGACCTTCATGCCTAGGTGCAGCCAGCTAAAATGTCTGTCTAAATGTGTGAAACTGAACCTGGGGAGGCTGAATATCAAGAACGAATTCTCATAAATATCCAGTTTAACTTCAGAAGAGCCAGCAATACTCAGAAAACTGGCCAAAATGTGATTTACACTGTTTGGCTTGATTTCACTGAAAGATGAGTGGAAAATTCTCACATCCCCTGGTACTAAGGACTGTAGAACTATTGAGAAAACTCTGCAGCAATGCACCATCCTGTCTCTATTCCAAATTCGCATGTATGTAATTTGCATGAGTGTGTATCTTATCAGATTTGTCCTCTTCCAAGCATTGGACTGTTGTGATCAATTAAGGCACTCTACAGTTGACTTGGCCGACACCAAACAACTCAGCATAGGTTATTGAGTCAGGACATAGTTTCAATTTATATGAGGTACAGAATTTATCTGTGGATCTTCAGGCTGCTGTATTTTGAGTTATTTTTATTACTTACTAGTACTGCTATAATACATGTTTCTTCAATTGGTGTGAATTGGCTTTAATACAAAAAGAATTTAGACCATTATTTGCAGAATGCAAACTTTCCTTATTGGTTATAACATGATTCCAGCCTCATTAGTTTAAGTGGCGTGGCTATTGTGCGATTTTCTTTTAATGCGAGATTGCACGAGAATGGAACTATATTGTGATATCAAAGCTGACTAATGAAAATTTTCACTATTTGTGGCTTGAAACATGTCATTATAACACAGAGCCTTTCGCTCCCATCACCCCTGCTATTGATTGCTTTTAAGAAATGAGATTCGGCAAGGCCTGTCAGAATTGCACAAAGGTGGCGAAGAGTCCCAAACAAGAAGTTATGTGTGATGTAATTGGCTGCAAAAAACATTTACTGCTTATAAATCTAGTTGAACAAAGCACATCAGGAATATATTTTGATCAAAACAATACATACCAGCAAATATGTTCTGACACACATTCATTTCTTTACAGCAAATAAAAAAACATATATTTAGAATTACAGCATCTTTCTAACAAGTTGAATTGTGCCATACCATTTTGATGTTTTCCGATACCTCCTTAGTTGTTTGGGGATTTCCTGCTGTCAACCCCCAGTTTAGACCTCCTCTATAATCAAATTCTAATTGTAACTCATCTCTAAGAATTCCTTGTCATCAATAATGCAATTAATGAACCCACTTTTGTTTAACAAAAGCTCTCAAGTAGCAGTTGTGAAATTAACACCATTTGGCTCCATACATCAGTATTCCTCTCCCTTCTTGTCAGATCCTAAATTAAAAAGCTGATGAATCATGATTTAATTGCCAAAAGTTAGGAAGTGGGGTTCCAACTGTGACACCTATAATACAGATATGAGTGTGAGGAGCTGACAGGTCTGAGAGGTGAGGTTTTGAACATTTCATTGTGCTATTCACTGTGGAGTACTAGTTAATAACAGCAGCCTTCAGTACCTTTTTAATTCATAATGTGCAAGATTTTCTAGGCCCACAAATACCAGCAAAGCCAAATATCCTATTTCTGGTGCCAGCTATTTTAAGGGGATTGTTGTCCAACAGCGCTGCCTTCATCACAATGTGACCAGCCCATTAGGCTCACTAACAGTCTTGTTAAATGCATTGGCAGGAAACCAACAGAAACTTTTCCAGGCCGCCTCCAGTTTCCTGTCTCAACAGGGGCAATTTGGTTTCCTGGAGGCAGGCAGGAGAGAAACATAGATCTACCTTAGCAACAGAATAGTTATTCTGAAGTAACATGATTAATCTCCCTTCAGTATTCGCTTGGGATCAAGGATGACTTGCTTCTGCTCAAATTGATGCGCTTTGGGATGGCTGGTAAATTCACCATGCGATCTGCAGACTCTACCATATTACATTATATAATGCACCTTCTAAAAATGACTATCTCACCTTGTGCCAGCAAGTGTTAACCCAGGTGATGGGATCTCCCCTGTCAGGTGAAGAACCAGTAAAAGGCCACATTGCCTCCACAAGGCCCTCAGTATTAGAGTAGCCAGCGATCTTTCCTGAAATCCCAGCTTCTGTGACCTGCTGGCCAATCAGAAGCCAACAGTTTTGCATGTGAGGCAGCACAATGGAGAAAGCAGTGGTAACTGCCAGCAATGTACCCACTAGATTCCCAAAATCGGACGGTGACCCAGGCAACAGATGACTGAATGTGTGATGGGATGGGGTTATGGGGAAGGACTGACTGGCTGGTTAGCCAGTGGTATAATAAGAAAAGGTTGTAGGTGGCTGTAGTGCCACCCCCACCCTCTGAGGGGCATCTCCCAATTGAGTACTTAACAACCCAACAATGCAAAAGCTTGTTCTCCCAATTCCATAAGCAAACACAACCAAGGTTTTTGGGCTTTTGTTGCTCTCCATGTGATGCCTGTCCCAATTGTAACTGTTGAATAAGTGGCTACAGAATGAACTCCTTAAGTGGGCATTAATCACAGAAGGACAACTATGAGTCTGGTCACCCCAGACTCAATTGGTGAAGAGACAGGAAGGTGGTGGGATTTCTATCCAGCACTTTCTAGTCCAATCAAATGGTTTCCACCTCTAAATGTACCTCAGGGAGTGTATTAAATTCCAAGCCCTGTAATACTTTTTGACTTGTCAATTCCTCTATGTTGTAAGAAAAGGCCCATGTATGTAATCTTTTATAATACACGTAATTCATTACAATTCAGATGCTACATTTCAAAGTGTCAAAAGTATTAAAAAATAAAGACTGCTCCACCCTTTTGTGAACTTGCTAATTTCTTTTTTATTTACTTTTCAGTACTGCTTATTAAACCTCATCCATATGAAAATAAATATGATTGATGCTAAGTTATAGGAGCCCAATTTCCCTGAGGAATACTAACACAGTCACTGACACTTATTAACATAAGCATGGGGCCTAATACTTGATTTAGAACATTATCTGAGTCCAGTACGGAACTGGACATTTTTGAGATGTCCTTGGAGAGCAGGGCTGTGACGGCAATCGTTTTTCTGCTCTGTAGAATGTGATGATAGTTAATATTACAGTAGAGATTCTGACTTTGTGTGTGCTTGAGTTACAATTTCCACCTTAGATCTGCGAAAGACAGTTCAATGAATACAACAGATGAATAAAGTGGTGGACACTGTTGATGGATATATTCCTTTCACAATAATTGACCTTCAAGTGCAAGTTATTTTGTTAAGGTGTCCATTTTCCCTCGAGATAAAATGCTTCTATTTACTTAATTAGCATTATAGGAAGTAAAAATTTATTAATATAATGATTCCACTGCTAGTAATTTAAATACTACATTGCCTTGTCTTCTATTTTCATTGTGACTAGGCTAGACAATTTAACATTTGCAGTATCATGTTCTCATTCAGCTTCAGCATAATGTTATAACATACGCTGCCCAGAGAGAAAGAGAGAGAGAGACAGAGAAAGAAAGAAAGAGAGAAAGCGTGAGAGAAGCATGCTTATGATGTTATCCATCACTTCACTCTCTATGGAAAGAGGCAAGAGCAGCTGGACTATACAATCTGTAAATAAATCAAAGTAAACTGAAGCATAGTGCTTCTTTAGCTTGTTTCTGTTGTCTGAAATAGTTTGAAGGTGCCATTTTGAAGAATATATTTGAATGTAAAATGTTATTTGTTTTTGGCACAACAGTACGAGCTGAATCTTTTTTTACTTATAGATTAAGGCATTTAGTTTGCCTTTGTCATTTGTGCGATAGCCTGACAGAATGAATTCCCCACACACCGTAGGACCCATCAAATTTGTTCAACTTTATTTCAATAAGGTGAAAATCTGGAGGGTTCTATAATGAGTGAGCAATCCATGTCCCCAAGTCACCATCCTGGGAATGTACTTGAATAATCTACATTAATCCATCTAGTTAATAGTACTAATTGTAAACAATGTTTGATTCAATTATTTTTAAACTTAACAGTTTCAGAAATAATATTTTGATTCCAATTTCTTGCAGGAGAAGTTGACTGCAGAGTGTGTCTTCCGGGAACAGTTTGAGGAAAACTGGTACAATACCTATTCATCAAATGTATATAAGCATGCGGACACTGGAAGACGGTACTTTGTCGCATTAAACAAAGATGGAACCCCAAGGGAAGGGACTAGGACTAAAAGGCACCAAAAATTCACACATTTTTTACCGAGACCAGTGGACCCTGACAAAGTACCTGAATTATACAAGGATGTGTTAAGCCAAAGTTGATGAAGACAATCCTTAAGTTTGGACCACTGAAAAGCAACCACTATATTGGTTCATGTGGTGGGTTCTAAATGATTAGCTGTGCCATCACATCAGCTCTACTGTTGCCAAACTTTGTCGCATGCATTGTGTATGGAGGCTTGGATGGGACACGCTGATTTTGTTCTGCACTTACAGTTTGCCCTCCCAGAGGTGAGCCTGTGCCCACTTGCTTGGTTGAAAAAAAATAAATGTGTAAGAGGGAGGAATGTAATGAAATGCCGAGGAGAAAGCTGGCCTGATGCATGCTCCAAGATGGGACACGCTTTAAATTTTTTTGATCAGTTCTATTTCGTTATGTATCAGCATAGCTGCCATACTTTGATTCATCAGGATACTGGCTGGTGACATGCTCAAGCCCACGCTGCATTTATAATGGCATGGAGGACGCAATCGTACTTTAAAAATGATTTAAAAAAAGACAATTCATCTACCAGATCAATGGTACTACCCCATAGGGCTTTAAGCAAAGACCTCTTAGTAAAAAAAAACAGAAAAGTTAAATTTATTTATAGAAATTCCAAAGGCAACATTATATTTATTTTATATATTTATTTATTATATAGAGTTTATTTTTAATGAAATATGTACAGGCCAGATAGGCATTTCGGAAGCTTTAGGCTTTGTAAGTGTAAAAATGCCAGTGGCCACTATGAACCTGTGGTAAGTTCATGTGAGTTAATGTAAAGGTGCATGGATATAAAAGGATTCCAGTAACCCCTCTGTTCTGAAAGTGACAATCTCTTTTGTGCCCAAATTATTGTAACACTATGAACACCACTCATTATATTGAGTATCACTCTTCTGACTGCTTGTTTTATGGCTTTCTTCCTCTTCTCCACCCTTCACCCTCGTGGATTAAAGATAAAGTTGGGTCTTCGGAAATGACCTTGTCTCTTTCATATCGAGTTCTATCAAATGCAGTTTTACAGTTCTATGTTAATAATGGGTATCTGGCTTATTCTGCATCTCAAAAGTAAGACATCCTTAACTGTTGCTGTTGTATAATTTATTACTAAAAGACTGCAATTTTACAATGGATTTTGGTAGTAAAATATCTGGACCTGTATTCATGGTAAAGTGTTATCAGGATCAGCGTACCTTTTAGGTATTACAGTTGCTAGGAAATTGGGAACCTCTGAAAAATGTTGAGTAATGGACATGAAATTTTTAAAAATCCTATTACATAATAATTATTACAATATAATTCTTAACATAGTTATATTGAAAAATGTTTTCTTTTGGACTGAGAAGTGTGTGAATTTTCCATAGCCTTAGAGGGAATGCTGAAGATTCTTGTGGTATTTTAGGTCTCTGTATTTAACAGCCTTTCTGAATATTGGCTCTGAACAACTGCAACTCTATGGTGCATTAGTTTGAATTCTTCAAGCAACCATTTCTACTGTAGTCACTGGGTAAAAGTAACATTAAGGCAGTCACGTTTTCAGTGACATCTGAAAGGACTTGTGAGATTCATGGTGCCCTTGTCCATTTGCCTGTGTTCAAACTAAGGTTGATAATGCCCTTTACCTGCAGGGATGAAAGTTGATAGAAAGCTAACATGTCATCCATAATAACTTGGCATTCAATCATACGTTCAAGTGGCAGGAATTTACAATGAAAACTGTACCAAAACCTGAGCAGAGCATAGGTACACAAACTGCAGTCCTGATTTTATTTTAAATCAATATTGTCAACCAAACTTACAATCCAGGCAATGAAAAGTTTAAAGAGCTTTGGAAATTTGTCTAGAAAAAGCAGCTAGGTTCCTGTTGTATAGCACAGATAGGAAAGATAATAGTGAGCATTGTAGACAGTTCATGAACTTAACTGTTCCAGATGAAACCTATGACTCAAATGTTGATCTGCCAAATGTCTTGTTTTGGGTCACAGTCACTATCTCATTGATATTCCACTGGAACAATAGTTTGCATTTATATAGTGCCTTTAACATAGTAAGATATCCCCAGGTACGGAGCAGGATCATTATCAAACCAAATTGGTGCTGATGACAGAGGAAGGTGTTTGGGCAGGTGACCAGTAACTAAGGTAAAGCATCCATTTTAAGGAGCATCTTCAAGAAAGAAGTGAGTGGGAGAGGTGAAGAAGATTAGGGAGGGAGTTCCAGAATTTGAGTTTTTGGCAGAGAACAGAGATCAAGGTGACATATTATGTCAAGTGCCATTTTGGCATATTATACTGATTTTTATTTTTCATGTTTATTTTGCTTTACATTTGTCTAGACACTGTTGAAAATGATGTGCTTTCTTTCTGCAAGCATCCCATTTTGTTGATAAGTTGTCCATGAAACCTTAGGGAAGTTCTGTCTTGGGTCCTGATTATGTCAACGATATCATCCTCGCCTGTAGGGATGTGGTTATTGCATTTGGTAGTAAAGGCCAGATTCCTTCATGTGCCCATCCTTAGTCGCTGGCAATATCCAAAGGTCACATGCATTCCAATTTTTTTTGGCCATTCCCTTTAAAAATAGTAAAAGCAGGCAAATCACACATCCAGCTGCCCGTCAACCTTTGATGAGCTGTCTGGCTCTCATGCACTGTACTGTATGTTTCAGGTTTAATGGAAACAATTGAGGGAATTATCATAAGGGGCTTTGACTTAATTCAGCCCCTTGAAGGCAGTATGGTAAATATATGTAGAACACCCTGAGATACCAGGCTGTGCTGATTAGTGGGAATTTCACTGAGGAATTATAATGTTCTTTTACCTTTGGGGCTAAAGTAGTGATACAAGCTTGATGGACTAAGAGTTGTAAAGGTAATAGTGATGTATAACAAATATATTTTATTCTGATCTTTGTCAATGTATCTGCCATATCTAAACATTCATTATATAATGTGCCATGGTTGATTTCCTGAAATGTGATTGGCTGGTAGGTGTGTATTATTGCATAACAGAGCACACCTAATTAAATATGTAATTTAATTAATAAATTAATATTGGACGATCAAGTATCATATCAGAGTAATGAAAATCTTTAAGTATTTAGGGGAGGCTGAATTATTTCAGATGACTTGTTTAGCTTGCCATAAACCCTGCTTTCCAAATACATTTGACTGCATTATGGGTGTTTCAAAAGATACTAGACTTGAGCTTAAGTTTAGTTTTTATCTTCCTGTTTCCAACTGTATACAAACTACCTGCTTTCACATATTCTATAGGAGAAACAATCAAATATCTTGCATCATGTGACTCTTTTGTGATATGTTTTAATGTTGCCCGAGCGTGGCTGACAAAGTAGGATTAGAAAAAGAGCTACAGATTTCCCCTTCACAATCAGTATTGTGCATCAAGTAGTACATCAACTGAGAACCTCACTTTACCAAAGTAAATGGATGGAGCCACAGAGACCTAGCAACATTTCATCTCTGATTAGCAGGAAAGCTTGCCACAGCTTTTGTTAATGGGTTAGACTTAGTTACAACTTAGTTATGCTGCAATGTTCCTTTTCAGCGCTGAGACCCTATAATTTTAAAGGCTCACTTTAAATGGTTTGGTCAAATGGTGTTGAGCTGAATGCAGGAAACATTAAACTCTTTTTCAGAATCTCATTGTGACATTCAAACTCTAGTTTTAAATTTTGATTGGTTTACCAGAAAGTTGATCATTGTTTGACTTATTGTTCCTTGCTTCCCTTGGAAAAACCTACTGTACTGCCTGGTGCCATTCCTTCACGTCTGCTTACCAAACATGGATCCAAGTTGTGGCTAGGAACTTGCCATGTAGAAAACCACGGATTTTCTTCCTGACACACAGTGGCAATAGCACACTGGTGCACAAATATATTAAGTCACTGGAATGTTTACTTTTCATAATCATTGTTTTAAAATCTCACCATTTATTTTCTTGAATTCTCAAATTTATGAACCATAAACACTTTTTGTCATGACCTCTCTCCACCAGAGGAAAAATGGAACAGATAGTATTTCCCACAAAGGCCATGAAATTAGTAGGAATCAGCCTAGCAAGAACTACATGTTTATTCTTAAGCTGGACAAACATTCCAAGGTGCTTCACAAAGTTATAATATAAAAAAAAATGATTGCTGAAGTGGGAGATATTGGGGTCGGGTGATGGGAATGGCAGTAAAGCCTAGTCAAAGACATGCGCTTTATGGAATATCTTAACAGTAGAAAGGGAACAGAGAGAAGGTGGCAGTAGTCAAAGGAGGAGCAAGAGTATTCAGCAGAATGGCTACCAATATTATAAAATTGGAAAAAAATGTACGAACGTGAGACGATTCAAGAGAGGTTATTGATAACATAGATAGGGAGGTGTTGAAGCGCTGGTATATGTAGAGTAGCTTTTATTTGTTGTTTCTACCATATACTACTGATACAGTAAAAACGAGACAGGGTTCCTCCAGGACCAAGGTGCCACATGGGCAGCACAAACTACACGATCATAAAGTGCATTAAACTACACAACATAAAGTGCATAAGAAGTGCAAAACACACAAGTTACAATGTAATGGAAGACTGTAACAATGAGACTGATGATTTTCACTTATTGTAGTATTTAGAATATAGAAACAGGAGTTGACTATTCAACGCATTAAACCTGCTCTGTCTTTCAATTCAATCATGGCTACCTTTCACTTCAATGTCACCTTTCTGCACCATCTCCATATGCTTTGATCACTGCATCACAGAATTGCTGCATAGCCCATTCAGCCCATTGTGAGTGCACTGGCTCTTTGAATGAGAATCATGACAGTGCCATTCTCCTGCTCTTCACTGTAACCCTGCACATTTTTTCCATTTATGTAATCACTCAAAGTCCTCTTGAATGCTTTGGTTAAGCTAACCAACACACTCCTAGCTAGAGCACTCCTGACACTTTTTGCCTGTCTACTCTATCCAGACCTCTCAAGACTTTGAAGCTTCAATTAAATCTCCTTCAAGCCTTTTTTTCTTCCAGTTCCTAACTCAATTTCCAAAGGAGAACATTCCCAACTTCTCCAAACTATCTACATAACATGAGTTTCTCATCCTTGAGAATCATTCTTGTAACCTCTCCTGTACTCCATCCATGACGTTCACGACCTTCCTAAAGTGTAGCACCCAGAACTATACACAATATCCCACCTGAGGTCTAAATAGTGTCTAATACTGGTTCAGTAGAACCTCCCTATTCTACTTTATTAACTATGCTATTTACCTTCCTACTATCTTTAATGATTTACCACATATACACTCAGGTCTCTCAGCTCCTGTACACCCTTTAGAGTAGCCCCTTATACTTTGTACTGTCTCGTCATGTTCTCTCTCTCGTCACCTCACACTCCTCTGCATTGAGCTTCATTTATCACTTATCGGCAACTCCACCTTTTGAAATTCTACACCACCTTCCTCACAGTTTACAATTCTCTCAAGTTTTGTATCATCTGCGAACTCCAAGATCTAGATCGCAAACATAAATCAGGAAAAGCAAGGCTCCCTTTATCCACCCCTCTGGAATTCCCCCACAAACACTCTGCCAGCCTGAAAAATACTCATTAACCAATACCCTCTGACTCTTATCTCTCAGACAATGTTTTTCCCTATTGCCATTGTTCCTTTTATTCCACATGCTATAACATTTCTCACAAATCTGATGTGTGGCATGGTATTGGACATCTTTTGGAAGTCCGTGTACTCCACATCAATAACATTACCATAATCAATCCTCTCTTTCATTTTTTAAAATACCTCCAGCAAATTAGTTAAACATGACTTTCCCTTAAGAAGTCCATGCTGGTTCCCTTAATTTATCCACATTCACCCATGTGACTATTAATTCTCTTCAGAATGATTGTTTCTAGATGTTTCCTTACTACTGAAATAAAAATCAACTGGCTTGTAATTTCTGGGTTTATTCTTACAGCATTTTTTGAGCGTGGGCATAATGTTTATAATTCTCCAGTCCTTTGACACTACCCTGAATCCAGGGAAGACTGAAAGACTATGACCAACGTATCTCTACTATCCATTTTCACTTCCTTCAGTATCTTTGGAGGCATCTTATTGGGCCCTTATCAACTCTAACTACCAACAGCTTGTCCAATATCTCATCTTTATCAGTTTTAAAACTCCTACTGACTGAGTTTCCCCTCCTGCCACGGCCTGTTTTAAATCTGCTTTCTTGGTAAAAACAGATGAAGAGTATTTATTTAGTATTTCAGCTGTGCCCCTGGCTCTATGTGTAAATCTCCTTTGGCTCTTAATTGTCTATACTTTTACCACCTTTTTACTAGATATGTGCCTATAGAAGACTTTAAGATTTACATTTATGATAGCTGTCAGTCTGTTTTTGTAACCCATCTATGTTTCTTATTTGTTTTCTAAACTTCATTCTGACCATTTTTTAATTAGCTTCGTTCTCAGTTGCATTCTCATTTGTCATAAGAACTCTACTTTTCCTTTATCTTAATTTTTATCTCCTTTTTCATCCAGAGAGCTCTGTATTTTGAGTTCTGACTGGAACATGTTCAATAATTGAGCTTCCACAATCCCCTGAGGTAAAGAATTCTAAAGATTCACCACCTTCTAAATGAAGAAAATCCTCCTCAGCTCAGTTTTAAATGGCTTCCCCCTTTATTCAGAGATTATGTCCTGCATGGTTCTAATCTCACCAGCCAGGGGAAATATCTACTTCCACCATGTCACACCCTGTAAGATTTTATAAGTTTCAATGAAATCACATCTCATTCTTTGAGGCTCGAGGAGTACTGATCCAGTTTCCTGGATCTTTATGCCTAAAGCAATCTCCTCATCCAAGGATAAGTCTGGTGAACCGCTGTTGCATTTTCTTATTCGATAAATAGATCCTTACTTAGATAAGGAGACCAAAACCTTACACAATACTCCAATATAGCTTCACCAATGCTGTATAACACTGCAGTAAGAGACCTTCTGTACAGAAATCACCTTGTCATGAATGCTAACCTACCATTTGTCTTCTGTGGCACAGTAATTGTGCCACAGTGATTCTGGACTTGAACATTCAGGTTCAAAATCTCACCTGCTCTGCTTGCATGTCATAACATATCTGAACAGAATGGTTAAAAACATTTTAAGTTGTTTTGCAATGCAGTAGTAGTGTTTGGCTGGTGTTCCAGCCCTACCTTTGGGCTGGGAGATCATTGTTTAAGTCCCACCTGCCCTGGAGGTATGTCATAGCATGCCTGAACAGGTTGACTGTTATTTTATCATTTGTCTTCTTAATAGCTTGCTGTGGGTGCATGTTAGCTGTATATGACTCATAGACAAGGACACCCTTTGGACAGCTGCACTTCCCAACGTCTCATCATCAAAGAAATAATCTGCCTTTTTGCTTTTTTTCTACCAAAGTTAAAAACTTCATACGTATTTGCATGATACTCTATCTGCCATATTCTAATCTATTCACTAAGTCTGTCCAAGTCCTCTTGAAGCCTCCTGGATCCTGCTCACAAATTACATTCCCAAAAAATTTAGATAGATAGTGAACAGTTATGGATTGAGCATTGGTATCACATTAGTGACAGTCTGCCACCTGAGAATGATCCACTTATTCTCACTCCCTGCATACTGTCTATTTCCCTTACATAAATTCACATTTATTCTGCCCAATTTTACCATTCCTTCTCCAAGTGTCCACTTGTTACATCCTTTATAATAGGCTCGAACATTTTCTCTATTACTGATATCAAACGAAAATGTTTGCAGTTCTTCAAACTCCCACCCCCTCTCTTAAATAGTTTCATTATATTTGCTAATTTCCGGTTTTTAGGAACATTTCCAAAATTCATACAATTTTGAAAGATAACCATCAATGTATTTAATTTTGTAATGGCCACCTATTTTGACATTCTGAAATGTCTGCCTGTTGGTCCAAGGAAGTTATCACCTTTAATTCAGTTAAGTTTTTAAGTACTGTCTCTTTACCAATATTAATTTCTTTTAGTTTCTCATTTTCACAAGTTTGTATTTCTGGGATAATTTCTGTATTTTCTTCTATGGAGACTGATGCATAGTGTCTAGTTTCACTTTCCCTGTTTTCCATTATAAATTCTCTTGCGAACATGCAGCATGTTGATTGGAAAGTTAGCTGGTGATAAGCTATATTAGGAAACTATCCTAAGTCAAATCAACGTGTTAATGTGGACTGATTTTGTTCTTGTTGCCGGTTTCTTGGGTTTTGTTTTGAAGTGGTAATTCAGGCTTGGGGCATGTTTTCAATGTCTTTTCATGGGCCCCAACCTTGTTCAAGTACTTTGTATCTGTGGGCATTCTCCAAACATAGGTTATTTAACATTTGAAAGAGACAGCTGGAAATACACAGCAGGTCAGGCAACATCTGGAGACAGTTAATATTTCAGGTTTGTGACCTATTTCCCAGAACTTTTTATTGAACTTGATATTTTGAAGCCTAAATGCAGAGGAAATATTAAAAACTGAAAGTGCTGAAAAAATGTAGTAATGTCTGTGCAAAGAGAAACTCATGATCTTCATGACAGACAGGGCAGACTCGATGGGCTGAATGACCTACTCCTTTTGCTATGCATTATGAAACAGAAGGGAAGGTCAAGAGAAGGTTAGAGGGCGAACGAGATTGGGGATCATTGGTATCACAAAACGCAAGGCAGAGGGAATGGTAATAGTTGTGGAGAAGAAAGAGAGAGATCCCGATAGGTGCTATGACATTTGAGTTTCCTGGTTCTAATGGCCTCCTCTTCATTACAAATATCCAAGCCTGCCATAGCTCCAGCTCCCACCAGAATAAGCTCTCTGGGTTTTTCTTCAATTATGACCAGAATGTCTCCAATTAACACCACCACCTTCCTCCACCCGACTGAGCTTGTTCTCTCATGTGACAATTTCTCCTTTAACTTGTCCCATTTCCTCTAGATAAAGGATGTGGCTATAAATAACCTCAATGGTCCTAGTTATGCCTGCCTTTTTATGGGTTAGTGTAACATTCCTTGTTCCAATTCTACTCCAAGCCCCTTTCCAATACTTTGACTGTATTGGTGCTGCTGCCTGCTCTTGCCCAGAACATGAAAAAATAATTAAATTTGCTTTCAATTTCTATCCTTCCCTTGGTCCATCTCCAAATCTTTCCTTTCCTTGACTTCTCTATCTCCATTTCAAATTCGCCAACTTCCCTAGTTAACTTGTCACCCTGACCATAGACCATAAGACTGTAGGAAATAGGAACAGGTGTAGGCTATTTGGCCCCTTGAGCCAGGTCTGCCATTCAGTTAGGTTCATGGCTGATCTGACATTCCTCACATCCACTTACGTTCATAACCCTTGATTCCCATTGGTGAAAAATGTATCAATTTCAACCTAAATCCTGCTTCCAGTTAGGTCTCCATTCCATTCTCTTAGTTTCTTTGGCTCTGTCATATCTGTTCTGATTATATTAACTTCCACAATGGTTCTTCTGACATGCTTCCAGATTTGCTCAAGTTCCCCTTGTCCTTCCCACTGTGGTGGGCAAGCTCCTCAACTGTGTCTGATCTATTTTGAGCACATCTTCCCTGATCCCTTTACCTCCCTCCAACAACAGCAATACAGTCCCTTTATCCTCACTTGGTTGGATGTTGGTTTGCAATATGAAGTGACACTAACAACGCGGGTTCAATTCCTTCACTGGCTGAGGTTGGCCTGGAAGTCTTGCCTTCTCAGCCTCACCTCTTGCCTGAAGTGTGGCAAGCTTCAGGTTAAACTCACCAAGAGTTACCTCTGTAATGAGAGTACAGTCTTATGATCCTCTGGGACTATGGTGATTTTATCTGATTGCTGCTCACAATATACTCTCTGCTACACGTTGGAGGCTAAACACAGACTGTGAGATTACTTTTTAGGACACTTTGGCTCAATTTGCAAGAATGACCCTGATTTTTCGGTCACTTGTCGTTTAAATACTCCATCTTACTCTCTCGCTCACAATTCTGTCCATGGCCTGCTGCAATGCTCCAGTGAAGCTCAATGCAAGCTACAGGAATAGTCCCTTATTTTTCACTTAAGCACTTTACAGCCTTCTGGACTCAACATTGAGTTTAACAACTTCAGATCATGAATTCACTGCCATTTTGTTTCTCCTGCTTTTCCCCATAGACTGGTTTTCTTGTGCTTTGCTTTCACTAGAGCTAGGAGAAAGTGAGGACTGCCGATGCTGGAGATCAGAGCTGAAAATGTGTTGCTGGAAAAGCGCAGCAGGTCAGGCAGCATCGAAGGAGCAGGAGAATCAACGTTTCGGGCATGAGCCTTTCTTCAGGAATGAGGAAAGTGTGCCAAGCAGGCTAAGATAAAAGGTAGGGCGGAGGGACCTGGGGGAGGGGCATTGGAAATGCATTAGGTGGAAGGAGATTAAGGTGAGGGTGATAAGGTGAGGGTGATAGGCCGGAGAGGGGGTGGGAGCGGAGATATCAGGAAGAAGATTGCAGGTTAGGAAGGTGGTGCTGAGTTCGAGGGTTGGGACTGAGACAAGGTGGGGGAGGGGAAATGAGGAAACTGGAGAAATCTGAGTTCATCCCTTGTGGTTGGAGGGTTCCTAGGCGGAAGATGAGGCACTTTTCCTCCAGCCGCCGTGTTGCTATGGTCTGGTGATGGAGGAGTCCAAGAACCTGCATGTCCTTGGTGGAGTGGGAGGGGGAGTTGAAGTGTTGAGCCACGGGGTGGTTGGGTTGGTTGGTCCGGGTGTCCCAGAGGTGTTCTCTGAAACGTTCCGCAAGTCGGCGGCCTGTCTCCCCAATATAGAGGAGGCCACATCGGGTGCAGCAGATGCAGTAAATGATGTGTGTGGAGGTGCAGGTGAATTTGTGGAGGATATGGAAGGATCCCTTGGGGCCTTGGAGGGAAGTAAGGGGGGAGGTGTGGGCGCAAGTTTTGCACTTCTTGCGGTTGCAGGGGAAGGTGCCGGGAGTGGAGGTTGGGTTGGGGGGGGGGGTGTGGGCCTGACGAGGGAGTCACGGAGGGAGTGGTCTTTTCGGAACGCTGATGGGGAGGGGAGGGAAATACATCTCTGGTGGTGGGGTCCGTTGGAGGTGGCGAAAATGACGACAGATGATACGGTGTATATGATACGGTGTATATGGAAGTTGGTGGGGTGGTAGGTGAGGACCAGTGGGGTTCTGTCCTGGTGGCGATTGGAGGGGCAGGGCTCAAGGGCTGAGGAGCGGGAAGTGGAGGAGATGCGGTGGAGAGCATCATCAACCACGTCTGGGGGGAAATTGCGGTGTTTGAAGAAAGAGGCCATCTGGGTTGTTCGGTGTTGGAACTGGTCCTCCTGGGAGCAGATGCAGCAGAGACGAAGGAATTGGGAATATGGGATGGTGTTTTTACAGGGGGCAGGGTGGGAGGAGGTGTAGTCTCGGTAGCTGTGGGAGTCGGTTGGTTTATAGTAAATGTTTATAGTAAACTCTTTCACTAGAGCTAACCTATAGTCTGCCATTAGCACTACTCTGGGGATGTCTTCCTTCTCTATAACCTTTTGCCTGAGGTTGACACTGACTCTGCATACAGTAACTGACATTAAATGTGTTTTGCGCACCATTCAAGCTTGTACACAGCATGATATCTTAAACATCAATGAGTTGAATTACCAATTAATATGTGATGACTGTTTTCGTAAAACCTTCATAAGTTTCTTTCTAAGTTGACAAATAACGTAAACATGTTAACAAGATTACAGTCACTTAAATGAAAACACAAAGCAGAGATCTAGCATTTTCAATAGCTTCAAAACCTTGGCTTTAATTGCTTGATTTCAGAGCATCACCAACATGCTTCTGCATTCATATCATATATGTTAAAAAGTGTTCCAATAACTGCTAGAGAACAAGTGATGGAAAGTAAAGTAATCATCTTCTAGAGAAAACAACATTCGTCATAGTTCTTTTTGGAAACGGCAGCATATTGGCATACCACAGTCATAAATAAGTATCTTCAGGCCAGGAGCTGATACACAGACTTTGCTGAAATGTTACTGGGATCAGCTGTACAGCTATTCCTTCTAGCATGTGGTGCTTGGTGCATCCACTTAATACACAATGTTTAAATTGACTTTGTGGTTATTATTTTTGGTGTAACATGTATGCACCAGATTCAAAACAAGAATGTTTTGTGTTATCATAATTCAGTAACTCCATTTTTGTTTTACTTGAGAGGTATTCATGGTAAATGATGCAAAATAGCTGAATTGTATTTTGAAAACCATCAAGCACATTTATTGCCTGAAAGCTTTGAGGTCAATGTGTTAGTCTCATAAGTTGCATTGCCATAACAGCAGGCACTAAAGCTGGACCGAGGTTTACATTTTATTCTGTAAATGAACATTAATGAGGCCTTGTATTTTCAAATGTCACAAACAAACACTAATGAGACTTCCATCTCAAGAGGTTACCAGTAAAAATAAGGGATTTTCACCAAACTGCACCTTATACATTGTAACTGGAGGTTATTTTAAAATGTTGTTGACGTATTTGTATGTTTACAGATACATACATTTTATGGTGACACAATGGACTTTGTGGTCACACAATAATAGCATGATCAAGTTGGCTCCTTACAATTTAGAGACCGTGCCCTGACCAAGCTGGTGGTTTAAGGATCAGCTCACGTTCCGAAAACGTAACTTGGGCAGAACTGCAATGTATTTATTATTGTTAACTCCTTCGAAGACCATCATTTCAACATTCTCACCAATATATGTGCAGTTCAAGTTAATTTTGGAGAAACAGAAAACGTGAGTGTTTTGGCAGCAGGCTTCATTCTCAACATTTTGAGACATGGATAATTTGTGTTTTAAAGTGTCAAATTGCAAACTGATTATTTCTATGCCATTCTGAGTGCCCAACATCTGGATTAAAAAAAAAGCAATTTTGTTAACACAAAGAAAGATACATTGTTTCAACAAAAGCACATGATGTTCGTATTAAACATCAAGTGTGCATGACAAGTAAGCAAATCAATGTGAAAATCTCTTTGAAACCTAAATCAAATGCTTCATACATTTGTGAGTTGTCTGATTGGGTGTGCTATTCGGTTTCTCAGAAGTAAATATCTATTTGTTCATCTATCTATGCAGAAATGACATGGTTTAACATTTTCCTTTGAATTTTATGAGCAGCACATCTATAATCATGGAAAAATGGGCTGGAGCTCAGAAGCAGCACTTATTTTATGGACAGATGGATAATTTCACAGTCGTCAACTGTAATAAGTCACCCACTGAAAATAAAGGCAATAATGCACACATATGAATCATCACCAAATGGTCCGCGCTTTATTGCAGGTCAAGCCCACAACCATCGTATCACATTTGTCATATGTGTTGTTTCTCAGCTGGGCTGGGCAGACAGCTCCCCCACAGAGGGAAGAATTAAAGTGAGGCTTCTGGCCAGGGTGGAAGGCCTGGAGTTGGAGGGTTCAGGTGACCTTTAAAGACCTTTGCATTGACACATAATCTGATGAGATGGTTGGCAGAACCGTGAAGCAGTCAGCAGCTCCCCAGGGCTCAGTCCCCCAACTCAACAGCATCAGATGTGAGAGGCTTTTGAAAAGGAGGGATTCCACAAGGGAGACCTGAAGTGCCAATCCATAGTCGCGATTGAGCTGGTTTCATTCACATCACCTGCTGACTCAATGGTTCTGCTGTCAAGCATCTTAAAAAAAGATGAAAAATGAGATCAGGTGCTACTGCTAGTTTCTGTTTGTGACTGATAAAATGAGGTGAGTTAGCAAACTGTGCGAATGAATAATGCAGCTCTTGTAAAGGAAAGCTATCTATTGACTGATTGTGTACTCCTTGACCTTCAAGCTTTTGTCACATGGAGAATGCAGTCTGATATCAGTCTATGGTATATAATATATATAAACTGTTTTGCTGGCTGGAATTTGATGTCTGAACTTTGTGTCATCCCCAAGAAGATACTATTTGTTAAATTTGGTGTGGAATCAGCCACCTGAAAGTAACCAATTTTGGTGTTGATGTTGCAAACAGTAGATATACAATTGTCTTTGGAGCTATTCACAGTAGATTCTTATTACTTTGATGGTGTTTAATTATCAGAGAAAACTTTAAGCACATGCAGTTTTGAACCCAGTGAATAACTAATGAAGACATAAAAAAATGATGCAATAATGGAGTGAAGAATGAACCATAAGATTTTGTAGAGTTGGGGTTAGGGTTAGGGTCAACTTTGCGTCTGGATATCCTTCCTCTAAAATTAGTACAACAATCTTGTCAACTCTTGCCACCTTTACACCATTTAATTGATCCTTTTAATGTGAATGCGTTAATTGTTAAATATATTCCTTCCTGTGAATTAATCCAGTTTTAACATCACCCCACTAAAAATTCTGTTTTGACATGCAGCTTTCTGCTTTGGAACCTTTTACTGTGAAATTGTTTTGTGAATTGAAATTGAACCTGAGAATTTTTCAAATTTTAAAATTATTCTAGCTACAAAACAAGACAGGGGAGGAAATTGTTAATTAACTGCATGTGCATGTTGTACTATTTTATTTGACATATTTTTTGCTTTGAATTGTTTCAATCATAATCTTTATGAGTGGTCGCCTTTTCAGGGGGTGAGTTTTGACAAATAATTAATGAATTAACCATTACAATTTCATAATGAAATGTGCTTTTGTTACTTGACCAGATCTTTAGTGAAAAATGCAACCACTGAAGCACAAGCAAAATAATTGCTATCCACAAATAGGGCCATTGTGTGCAGAGAAGAATTACTTATTAACTAATATAAAGGTTTTATGGTTAGTGAAAATTACCTTGTCATCAACCATGGATTTATAGAGGCATACATAGCTTTAGAGGGGACCTGATATATAAGTTAGTTAAACGGATATATAAACAAAAACTTGGAACGGTACTTGCAGAAACTCTGAGGCACAAGGAAACATGGCCCAGGTTCAGGAGCAATTTCTCTCCACGAAGGTGATAATCAGCTGCAAAAATTATCTAGAAGAGTTATTAAGGCCAAGACACTGAATTTATTTAGGAGATAATGGGAAGATGGAAGTATTGGTTTTCTGGAAGCATGAGATAAATTCCCAAAATCATCTTTGATCTGAACCTAGCTTGTTAATGAAATTACGTTAAAATAGATTTCAGTGTATTCCTATGTACAGCTTTTCAACTGCATCCATAGAAATGCAAACTATTTCCCACCCAAGCAAATTCTGGTCTTTTGGGGTGTCTAATTTCCTTTAATAAACACTGTTTGTTTATTTCCAATCTTCTGTTTGAGAGTGCTTTAATCTACTGTGCACCTTGGCACTTTCAGCTTTCCTGGGTGGGTGGTATGCTGAAGATTCTCCCAAACTGTAAAGAAGGAAACAATGTCTGTTGGAAGAATTATCATAGTTTCTTCACTACTTCTAGGAGGTTATCCATATGTGTAATTGTTCCTTATAAGATATAATTGGTTGCTTGTCTTCATCCAATGCACCATTTAATGTGATAAAAATATAATAAAATATTGTTACAGAGAACCACAAATTAAGTCATGGATGTTTAATGCAAATAGAGATTTACCATCCAGGATTCGCAAAATATATTTCACTTGATTCCAATGTGTTGTGGGTGTTGCAAACTAAATGTGTAAATTTTCAATTACACATATCGTTTGCATTATTTGCTTTTTCTCCTAATTCCAAAGCATCGGGGAAACTTGATGACAATCTGATAATGAATGTTCCCTGGCAGTATTGACATGTACTTATAATGAAACAAGTGCAAAGAATATAACTCTGGATTCATATTTGCTCTTAAATGTGGTAATAATGAGGCAAACCTACCACACAAAGGAGGGCTTAATCATTCATCAAGCTAAATGTCATTTGCAGAGAGAATTTCCACGACAAGACTAGTTAGAATGTATAGCTCAAATATCTTCACCTTTTCTCTGCCATCTCAATGCATTAATTCATAACTTTGCCTACATCAACAGATTGAATAGACTTTTACCTTTTAGTAAGACTGGTTCTGCCATGTACAGTGCCAGAAATTTTCTTACGCACTTGCAAAAAGTTATAGAATTCTGCCCAAATTATGTCAAATAGAATTAGACAAACAATGGTAGAAGTTTTGCTCTGGAAACAAAGCTCAACTGACGGCCTATGATTCAGAAGTAATGAAAGTGCTGTCTGATCTCATTATGGCAAATTTGTGAGGAATGGCAAAATGCATCTTATTAGTTATTGTTCTGCAGAAGCGAGAGATTCTCTCACTTTTTTGTGCTCTGTCACAGGTCGTTGCTAAAGGGAAATGCATATTTTGCACATTGTGTGTTAAACTACATCTGGGAAATTTGATGTTACTTGTCATTTCCTGGGAATAGGAAAATAATGACAGTTGTGCAGTTTAGTGTAACGGGACAACATTCCTTTCATAATGCAGTGGGACTTGGTATTCTGTCCATTATAAAAGGGGTAATTGTTATTCATTTTATCTTATCGGGGCCAGAAAATAAAATTTTAATCATGCTTGAGTTGGAATAAATAAAGAGCTTATTAAAACCAAAGGTTTATACACAGCAAAGGGTCAGTTTTTTTTAAAACCTCATTTACAATCTTTTAGATCCAGGCAGTTTTGGCTTATTTCAAAGAATTGACAGATTTTCACAATGCATTTTCAGCACTGAGAGCTGTGTAATAAAAAAATGCTTGAGAGTTGAATTTTAACCCTCTAGGGGTATCACTATATAGAGCTGAGACATCTCAACATCTGACAGTGAAATTTTTAAATCACATTTTTTCCACGCATTCCAGGGATGTGGTCTTCAAGTGTTTAAAACTATTTGACTAGTTGATGGAGTATAGAACTGCTCAGGTTTCTATCATTATCAGTTTGCAGTGTCTCCTGTGTATCATAAAATTTCTCTACTGAGTAATATAATATACATTTCAAGTATATTTTGGCCCTTGACCCTACTACATCCAAACACTGCTATTTGGTGGTATATGATGCTAAGGGACTAAATAGTTTTGGTTAGATTGGGGCCTTCTTAAAACTCCTTCTGTCTAATTCACATTTGAGCATTTATTTGTGAAGTACAGTTTTACTAAATAATTAAAAAATAAATAAATGGAACCGGTAAAATGGAATTATTTCAATGGTGAGGTAAGAAGTCAAGGGAAAACATATTTATTCACTTTCTCGTGCCAAAAGAAGCCTTGCTTAGACCATTTATGTGTCTGACGTCATGCTTTGTTATAGAGATAACACAACTGCAAAAAAGATTAACAGTTCTTTAAGTCAGGACTTTCACCACTCAATATTTGACAAGCAAACAACCAAGTGACTTCAGAAATGTATAAGTGTTGACAATTGTGTGAGTTTGCCCATTTAAACTCCTTTCTAATTAGTGCTGTTCAGGCAGTAGCCTGCAAGGAATGGCCAGTCAAAGTACAGCTTCATTCCAGTAATTAAAGAGTACAGCTGTACTGCAGGCCCAGATTACATTCAAGCAGTGCTATAGTTGACTAGATTTAAAAACCAACAAGACCTAAAATGCAGGAGCTGGTGTAACATGTTTAAGGTCCCTCACATCTACACTACCAGTTAATAAACTCATGGATGATGTTCTACCTTAGCTATTGCTTCCTTTGATATCTAAGAATCTATCAAAATCCAACTTAAATATACTTTTCTTTTTCTCTCAGAAAGTACTGAGTCCGCCGCATTCTTCCCCAGAGAATGGTGGAAAGCATTGTATGTATTTAAGGCAGAGGTAGCTGGACTCTTAACTAATGAGGGAGTCAGATGTTATTGGGGATAGGTGGGAATGTGGAATTGAGGCCACAATCAGATCTGCCATGATCTGTTGAATGCCTGGCTCGAGGGGCTGAATGGCCTACTGCTGTTCCTAATTTATATGTGTTTATTTTAACAAATAGGTATCCACAGCCTTTGCGGTAGACGTTTCCAAAGTTTCACAGTCCTTTGCGTGAAGACATTTCTCCTCATCTCAGTCCTAAATGGTTGATCCTACATTCTAAGACTTGACCCCCCTAGTTCTCGATTTGCCAGCTACGGAAAACATCCTCTTAGCAATCAACCTGTCAAGCACTTTTAGACCACTCTACATTTCAATGAGATCATTCCTCATTCTTCTAAACTCATGGGAATGTAAGTTTTGGTTCATAAAGGAGTTTGATTGCTTTTGTGATTAGTTTAAATACTAAAATAACATCATATAATTTACAGATAAATGGGAAAGTTACATTCCAATGATTGTTGCTGTTAACATTATGAATGATACTAAATAGATATGTTAAAGAATTAGGTTTCTGAACTTTACCTCAGTTCCAGTGCGGCCTTAAGACTGGCTTACCCATCACCACAATGAAGTGAATTGAACAAGGCAATATACATGACTAACGTGATTTGGAAACATTACATGCATTACTGACACTGAACAAAACATGCCTGAATCTAAAGCTCTTTACCTTCTGTTCTACAACATTTGTTTAAGATAGAAGTAACTTTGTTCTTCCAGCCTCGAAGTCTCTTGTTCTGCTATTTACATTATAATGTATACATTTTGGCTGTAGTTCCTAACATGCATTTGCAACAGGAGCTGAGACACCATGGCACCCCAGGTCTTGGTGAATTTTCAAGCTGTGTGAGTGAAACAGAACTGAAGCTCCAGGCCTCACACAAAGGGTCAGGGGAAATCGTTTGTAGGCTTTTTTTTTTACATAGTTTGATTTATTTTATAGGTGAGTGTGATGAGTTTTTTTTTCAAATGATGTTGAAAAATGCATTTGTTCTAAAATAGCGATTATTTTTACATTTAAATGCTGACATGAGTGACAAAATAAAGTGCTGGCTGAAAACAAACCAGACTTGCTTGATTTCACAGTAATTAACTCTTGAAAAGACTTGGTACAAGGTGGACATTTGAACATATCAGGATGATTAACTGATTAACTGGTTTCGTAGTACTTGTCCAATCCTTTAACTGTGACAGCTAGATTTGAAGTCAGATTTGTGATCTTTGCAGAACTTTACATTTTGCCCATGAATGAGGATATTAAAAATAGAATGCGTATGTTTGCAGCTGGTGATGCATTTTTGTGAGAAATCAAAACATGGAAATACAGAGATTTGCTTAGTAACTGGATAAAGTATCATGGTGAGGGAATTTAGGATCACATAAGTACCAATACTGCAAATAAAATTTAATTGCACAATATTCAAATTGTGTTTACATTGTATTGCATAGAAATTAAAAATTGAGAACAGGTTACGTAGCCCAGCCAGGCCATATTATAGTTTAGCTTCCACATGAGCGGTAATACTTATTCCGTATACCCATCCTGTGTTTTTTATTCATTGCTGGCAAGTGCAGCCTTTATTGCTCATCCCAAGTTGCCTTTGCACTGTGTGGCTTACTAGGCTATTTCACAGGGGTAGTCAAGTCAACGACATTGTTGTCGATTTGGAATCACGTCTGGTCCACACCAGATAAGGATGGATTTCCTTTCTTAACGGGAACTAGAAATCCAGATGAATTCTTACAACAATTGACAATTGTTGTCATGGTCACCATGGGACTAGCTTTCAATTCCAAGTCTTATTAACTGAATTAGAATTCCATCAACTGCTTTGGTGGGATTTGACCCCTTGTCCTCAGAGCATTTGCGTGGACTGTTGAGTTAACTTGTCGAGTGATATTACTACTACACCACCATCTCAACTGTCTACCTGACCACCTTCCCATATTGTTTTATTCTCAGTTCATTCAGTCAGCGATCTGACTTGCATTAATATTGGTAGAGTGGGCTGAAAATTTAATAACACCAGATCAGACGGATGGATTGTGACAAGGAACTAATGTGGACCTGTTTAAAGTAATACACGTGGTCTGCCTGTATTGTGCTCAAGAGTGTGGTGCTGGAAAAGCACCAGCAGGTCAGGCAGCATCCAAGGAGCAGGAGAATCAATGTTTTGGCCAAAAGCCCGAATCAGTTCCTGATGAAGGCCTTTTACCCGAAACGTCAATTTTCCAGCTCCTCGGATGCTGCCTGACCTGCTGTGCTTTTCCAGCACCACACTCTCAATGTAATCTCCAGCATCTGCAGTCCTCACTTCCGCCTGCCTGTATTGTGCTGCCTGGTCCTTGAAATGATAGTAGCCTGAAGCCCAACATTAAATACAACCCCCCCCCCACCGCCTCTCCCCACCACCACCACCACAAGTTCATGCATGGCTTGCACCTTTTAATGATGAGGTGATCTTTGGCTGCTGCAGATGGTCGAGATCGTTGTGGAAGTATCTATGAGCATTTAGAAAGCAATTGGTGCAGCAAGTGAGAGAGCATACCCCAAGGCTCTCCAATCCAGTACATGAGGCCTTGTTGTAGGAGGTGAAGAGGAGGAGAGAGGTCCTCTTCCCTCCAAGAAATGAGATACCCTCCAGACATTACAAAGGCAGTGTGAACTAGAGCAATCAATGTTAGCATATAAACATACGAATAGTGAGAGCAGTAGGACACTTGGCTCCTTGACCTGCTCCTAATTCAATGATATCCTGACTGATCTGATTATTTCATATTCCCACCCACCTTCGATGTTCTTTCACCACATTTCTTACCTCTGCCTTAAAAATGTACAAAGATTCTGCTTCCACCACCTTTTGAGGTAGAATGTTCCAAAGTCTCATGAAATTGTGAGAGAACAAAGTTATTCTTCCTCATCATCTTAAATCAATGGTTCCCGTTTTTAAACAGTACGTTCAGGACACATTTTGGTATTTATGGAGAGGCAACAGAGTAATTGGGTGGAATTCAGCTGTCCTGGCTTAGACCCTAGCAGTGAACCTAAAAACGGTGGGCATTGTAGCAGGAATGGCTGATGGGATGTGAATAAATTAACACAGTGAGTAACTAGGCCTGGCCAAATTTGGAGAAAGGGCAGGAAGGTAGACATCAGTTGATAAGATCCAGGCACCATTTTTAATTGGCATCTAGACATTTCTGCAGTGCCTACAAGCCAGCGGTAGATTGCAGAGGTTTTAAAGAATCATGATGCTGACCAGATCTTTAGCCTCTTTCTGCATGAGTCCTCCAGATCCCAGCCATATTTAGATTCTCAACCTCATCTGTGCTTCTCTTCATCCGACCAATGGTGTGAAGCAGGAGATGACTGACAGACAGATGGCTCAGAATGGACAAAGGGTGGTCCCATGTTTCCACAATTCTTTCCTGTAGGTTCTCCTCCTGCAAATTTCCTGGCAAAGTGTGAGGTGCTGTTCCTCGTGGTCACCAGGAGACAAGGAAAACCAAGCCATTGACTGAGGAAGCCTGTTTGGAGATGGTAGCAGTGGCTAGCAGCCATGGAGAACCAGAGGTGTACCTGGATCCAAAATACAAAGAGGGACAACAACCTGCTTCAAGCTGTCAGGGTGGGAGCAGATCAAAATGTTTCAAATGATGTGGCTGCTGCATGGGCAGCAAGCAACAGTTCCCAGCCATGGAGGAAGCAGGCAGGATCTGAAAAATCCAATAAAATGTGCCAAATGAGGATTAGCTGCAAATGGGCACGCGATAGCAGCCTCTTGATGCCAGCACCCTGCAGTTCCATGAAATTGAGGTTTCAGTTCATAGTCCTGGCACCAGTGTTGGGAAGAAGGGAACTATTCCAATTGAACTGGCTTCATTTGAACTATTGCTGGGTCTGTGCAAATCGAGCTGCCATGGTCAGTTCCTCACTCTTGCAAGCTTGCAAGAACCTGGCAACTGCAGGAACTGAGATTTCTCGAGAGTTACCCCTTGAGTTGCCATATCTGCCTCACCTACAATCACACCTTCCTATTCTTGATCACAGAGCAAATTTGAATTGTCCACCTCCTGGAGCAAAGCGTACAGGTACCATTCCCCATGCCTGATATAATGCAACATCTACAGCTCAGATCCCAACTCCTCAGCTTGGATATGAAGTTGCTCGCATTGCAAACATTTATTACGAATGAATGTGTTTGCTCTGGGTCACCTTGGTGTCCAGCAGCTCCTATGTGCTGCAGCTGCAACACTACATCAGATCTGTCATCTCTATCACGTTTTATTAATGTTATGAATTAAATCTGTCTAATACCCTTGCTCTTTACAGGTGAAGAATCCTCAAGTTAAACTCATAATTGCATTCTTTTTCTTCTAATATCCATCTTAGATCAAACAAAGAGAGAAAAAGAGACTGGGGACCTAACGCAACCCAAACTAAACTTTAACATTAAAGAGGATAAATATTCACCAGTCAGCTGCTTTGTCTAAGCAAAGGTAACCTGTTCTCTTCCATCTCTGAACTTCCTGTTAACATCACAGCTCACCTCACTATTATTCAGCCTGTTGTCTTACCAAACTTGAAAATGTGTTGCTGGAAAAGCGCAGCAGGCCAGGCAGCATCCAGGGAACAGGAGAATCGACGTTTCGGGCATAAGCCCTTCCTGAAGAAGGGCTTATGCCCGAAACGTCGATTCTCTTGTTCCCTGGATGCTGCCTGGCCTGCTGCGCTTTTCCAGCAACACATTTTCAGCTCTGATCTCCAGCATCTGCAGACCTCACTTTCTCCTCAAAGGTCTTACTAAACTTGCCAAACAAGCTAGACAAAGCGAAAACCTGACAAGGAAATCTGGGTGGATTCAGTTCACAGCCTGATCAGAATGGTCCTCAGTGTTGCTTATGACCAAGTCATAGACCAGGACACAATCAACAGGCACCAGCTGCTCTCACCACTCCTCCATGGACATTGGCATCTGCTGTCTGCCAACCCATCATGGCACTAGCAGTGCACTCTGACTTACATTGCAGAGTGCACCAGCAATGTGTGTTCAAAGGCTGCAGTGGGGGCACTTTGTCCCCAGGGACAGACAATTCAGCAAACTGAACCAGGCTGCACCTCAGGACCGAGAGTGTGGTGCTGGAAAAGCACAGCAGCATCCGAGAAGCAGGAAAATCGACGTTTTGGGCATAAGTCCTTCATCAGGAATCATTTGCTGCCTTAGTGTTCACTCACTTTGTGTTTATCTGCATGCTCATAGCATCCCTGCTCTGCCTTGGGGTGTCAATTAGGGCTGTCACAGAAACAGGCAGTCTGTTTTGTTGCTAAACTATCCTCAGTCTAGGGAGTGGACATTTGACTGTATATACATTAAACAAATAGAGAAAAATCTTAAAGTCGAGTTGAAAAGTGTGACGCTGGAAAAGCACAGCAGGTCAGGCAGCATCTGATGAAAAGGAGAATCAATGTTTCGGGCATACGCCTTTTATCAGGACCGTGATGGGCTTATGCCCGAAACGTCGACTCTCCTGCTCCTTGGATGCTGCCTGACTTGCTGTGCTTTTCCAGTGCCACACTTTTTGACACTGATCTCCAGCATCTGCAGTTCTCACTTTCTTCCAGGGAGTAGTTCCTAGGGAGTAGTTATGCGAGTAGTTCTTGCTGAAGTCCATCGCTCAGGGCATCCTGGTACAGTAAGTTAAGGGTAACCTCCCATATCATTCAAATGCCATGGACGGGTGTGCATTCAGAGTATTCCTGATTAGGGGTTCCACGTCCCTACAATCCAGCAAGTAACTCACAAGTACTAGGTTGGCTCTGTAGCGGCAGTGAGTGACCACAGCTGACATGTTCACCTCATATGCCAGGAGGCTAAGCAGGAAAGGTGTAAGTCCATGCACACAGATTGGGTGGGCTCTTGGGGAACTGTGAAGTCTGTGGATTTTATGGGATGGGCTATTAGAAAGGGGATGCAGATGTTTTGGGTTCACCGAGTGTTCTGGCTGAGGCTGGAAGCTATTGGCAGAGAAATGCTCACTGTTGCCTTTATTGCTTTGAATATCAAACATGTGCATGGGGGAAGAAAATGGGAGTGACCAATATATTCGGAGTGGGCAGGGTAGGTGTCTGAACCTGTGGGGGAGGTGGCAACAGCAATCATCAATCATAGGGCTTTGAAAAGGAAAGAACTGAGATCACAGGCCCGCCTAATATACAGCAGACAGCATGCAGACTGTCCACGCCCTAGCCATCTCACAACATTGATCCTCTGGATCAATGGCCCTAGAGATATGGGAGGTTACCCTTAACTTACTGTACCAGGCAATTACCATCTTTAATCTCATGTGCAAACTCCCTCCTAAATCCCAATTTTAATCAATAATTCATAACCTGACTTAAGAAACATAGCTTAATAAATATGAAATGTTTTAATCTAAAACATTAATAATCAGACAAAAAAAAAGATTGTCAAAGCATGTATGTGAGCACTCCTAGGTGCTGTTATGGTGCAGTGGTAGTGAGCTACCTCTGTGCCAGAAGCCCTGGGTTTGAGTCCCACCAGTTCCTGAGGTGTTTTCTGACAAATCTTATAAGTTTGATCAAATATGCAATCTTTCCATTGGGGATCTGGTGTGGAGAATGTTTCACGTAGCAGTCCCATGTAATATCAACTGCATGTAGTTTTGTGCTCTGAGGAAATGGTTTTCCACTGTTACAATGACTGTTTTTATTTGTAGCCCCTTTTTCAGTTTTTTTGAAGGAGCTGCTCTTAAACCATTGTTTCAGCCCCACCTTCTTTTCTCTGAGCCTTCTATGCAGGGAGGGTGGGCAGGTCAGAAGTCTTCCTCATCGGCCCACTCCTGGGCTTGGCCATTACCAGGTCCAGGCAGTGGACCATTGAGAGGCTCATTGTGCCTGCCTGACTCCTTTTTTACAGTTATGGCTGCACGTGGGTTTCCATTGAGAGGGTGCATGCAGCATCAACTGCACAATAGGAGCCTTTGAGATTGATGGGCACTGCAGATCAATGGGCACTGGGGTACATCATTACTCTAGTAAATTATATTTTGATTTGATAAGTTTCTGACTAGGGAAGTCAGGGATAGCATAAAAGCAAAAGAGAAAGCATATAATGTGCAAAAGGCAGTGGCAAACCAGAGGACTGGGAAGTTTACAAAGACCAATACAGGACAACAAAAAAAGAAATGAGGGAGAAGATGAAATATGAGGGTGTTAGCCAGTAATATAAAGGAAGACAGTAATAGTTTCTTTAGCTATATAAAGCTATATAAAGAAAGGCAAAAGTGGACATTGGGCTGCTGGAAAAAGATGCTGGAGAGATAGAAATGGGGAACAAGGAAATGGCTGAGGAACTGAATAATTACTTTATGTCAGTACTTCAAGTAATATCCCAGAAATTCAAGTGAGAGGGCAGAGCTGAGTATGGTAGCCATCACCAAGGAGAAAGTGCTAGAAAATCTGAATGGCCTGAAAGTGGATAAATCACCTGGACCAGATGGACTACACCCTAGATTTCTAAGGGAGATTGCTGAAGAGATAGCAGAGGCATTAGTGGTGATCTTTCAGGATTTGCTAGAGTCAGGGAGGATCCAAGAGGACTAGAAAATCGCTAACAAGACACGTCTGTTTGAAAAGGGAGTAAGGAAAAAGATGGAAAATTATGGACCAATTTGCCTAACCTTGGTTGTGGGTAAGATCCTAGAATCCTTTGTGAAGGATGAGATTTCTGAATACTTGTAAGTATATGATAAAATAGGGGAAAGTCAGCATAGTTTCATCATGGGGAAGCCATGCCTGCCAAATCTGTTAGAATTCTTTGAGGAGGTAACGAGCAATGAACTTCAAGAAGGTGCCACACAGGAGGCTACTCAATAAGATAAGGGTCCATTGTGTTAGAAGCAAAGTGCTCGCATGGATAGAAACTTGGCTGTCTGGCAGAAAGCAGAGATGGTGATAAAAGGGTCTCTCTGAAGATGGCAGCCAGTGACGAGTGGTGTTCTGCAAGGATCAGTGTTGGGACCACAACTTTTCACTTTATACATTAACGATCTAGATGAAGGAAGTAAGGGCACTCTGGCTACGTTTGCAGATGATCCAAAGATAGGTAGAGGGACAGGTAGCATTGAGGGGGCGTGGAGGCTGCAGAAGGATTTGGACAGATTAGGAGAGTGGGCAAAAATGTGGCAAATGGAATACAATGTGGGAAAGAGTGAGGTCATGCACTTTGGTAGGAAGAATAGAGGCATGGACTATTTTCTAAATGGGAGAAAATTCTGAAGTCTGAAGTGCAAAGAGACTTGAGAGTTCTAGTCCAGGATTCTCTCAAGGTAAACTTACAGGTTGAGTCAGTAGTTGGGAAGGCAAATGCAAGGATAGCATTTATTTTGAGATGACTTGAATATAAAAGCAGGGATGTACTTCTGAGGGTCTATAAGGCTCTGCTCAGACCACATTTGGAGTATTGTGTGCAGTTTTGGGCCACATATCTCAGGAAGGATGTACTGGCCCTGGACTGTGTTTAGAGGATGTTCACGAGAATGGTCCCAGTGTCATCCCATTTCCCCCCCCTCAGTCGAAGCAAAACGTTCAGAGACACAGTATGGTTTTACCTCCTTCATCTTTGTTACGGGCTCTGGAGGGAGACAGAATAATCACCCATGGCACAGAGACATGAGTTCATGGTCTTCTCTGGAACAACAGTTTCTCAATGAACTATATAGTCATTTTGCATGGAGGAGCCTCCAGATAAGGCAACATACATATTAATTGGGTGACCGTTACCTGGCATGCTTTACCTCTGAATGGAGAAACTCGAGAGAAGATGTTAGCTGCTGAAAGTTTCTTTGCATTTCCTCTCTCATTCCCTCCTTGCCAAGGTGGTTATCAGTATAAAGATGGTCACACATTTAACTACACTAAATTGGTCTGCCTATTTCAACATTCTTTGAATTCTTGAAATCTGTTACTCTGTTCACTATTCATAACATTATCAAGTTTTATATAATCCATAAACTTCTAAATTGTACTGCCTAAACAATTCGGTCAATTATAAACAATAATCAATGGTCCTAAAATTAAACCCTCGGGTACCTCATTCAGGTTATTCAAAAGTTATTTTCCTTTAACAAATTAATACTTGGCTAATGTGAAAGCTGTCAGAAAAGTATTTTAAAAGTCTGGAACAGCAAGAAAACAACAAAATGTTTCCTGTGCTTTAGCCATTGAGGAGGCAGTTTCAGTTCAGATTTAAATCTCGAATATTCATGGGAAACAAATGCTGAATATTTTAAAATGTGTTCTCCAAATGAAACTTCCCCCCAAAAAACAGTCAGAATTACAGTGGCAACTTTGGTAGAGATCAACATTCTTTGAATTCGCAATATGAAGGGGGCCAGTGAAGTCTTAACACTAATTAACAGAACTGAAACAGCTCAGCCTCAAGTTCTAATATTCTCTACAAAATCTTAACAAAACATCAAACTCAAAATGCACTCTTCTTTTTGTGAACACTGTGCATTAAAAATACAAAGATATTTTAATACAATAGTCTCATCTGGCTAAAGCATGACCACTGACCCAACTTTTTTTTAAAATAGGCGTTGTAGAATTTCAAACAAATCAGGGGCTCAAGGTACTCAATCAATTTGATTTAAGGTTACAAGTTTGATAACTTTAAAAAGGACATAATGTTGTACAATTTCAATGTAAAAACAAAATGTGCCCCATTACATGGCCCACAAAACACATTGAGTTAAGATCCTGATTCAAACAAGGCAAAACAGTGACTTAAAAAGGATCTTCTGAACCAATATTTTAAACCAAATTTTTAAACATCAAACATTCTTAGCATGGCACAATTTATATTGAAACTTTCCTTTTTCAACCCAAGTATTATTACAACCTTAATTTCAGCGTTTTCTCATTTTGTTTTGCATCCTCACCGAAATTACACTTATAAAAAGAGAAAGCCATTGCAGTGGACCAGATGCTGCCAAAGTCCAAGCCACACTCATCCCCCAGGACAAAGACTTGCAGAGCTTCAAATTTCATCACTAGGGGACTTTAGCCCCTTTCTCACTTTACTCCTCATGGCTGCTTGAACCCTGCTTAAACACAGAGAACTTAAATCCCACTTAAACACAGAGAGCTTGAAGCTCATTTAAACACAGAGAGCTCGAACCCCAGTACTGCACAGAGGACTCGAATTTCAACCAAACCCACCCCAGGGAATTCAAACTCTAATACCATGCAGAGGACTCAAACCTCAATCAATGAGAGCTCGAAGCTCACTTAAACACAGAAACCTCGAACCCCAGTACTGCACAGAGAGCTCAAACCTCAACCAAACCCACCACAGGGGACTCGATCCCCAGTACCATGCAGAGAACTTGAATCTCAATCACAGAGAGCTTGAAGCTCTTAACCACAGAAATCTCGAACCCCAGTACTCCACAGAGGACTCAAACCTCAACCAAACCCACCACAGAGGACTGGAACCTCAATCAAAACACCCTCCCCCGAATGCAGCACAGAGGACTCGAACCTCTGCCTGCCAGCGTGTTTGCAAGACAGTGTCTCTCAACTGAACTAATTACCTTTTGAGAAATCTATAGAATAGGGAGCAATCGAACGAGGGGATTGCCTCCGGCACACAGGAATATTGAGAGGGACCAGGTTTAAAATTTTACCTTGTGGGCCTGTCCGTTTTGAGATACCGATATTCTGGGCGGCCGCTGAAACCATCTGATCATAAGTATTCATTTGGATCCCGCTGACCATGCCAATATTGTCATCCTGCTTCCCCCCCTCTCAGTTGAAACAAAACACTCAGAGGCACAATGTAGTTTTATCTCCTTCATCTTTATTCTGGGTTCTGGAGGGAGAGAGAACCATCATTCATGTGCACAGAGACACGAGTTCATGGTCTTCTCTGGAAGAGCAGTTTCTCAATGAACTATATAGTCATTTTACAGGGAGGAACATCCAGATAAGGCAACATACATATTGATTGGGTAACTGTTACAATGCAGGAGTATCAACAGTAAAGATTAAGCCATCTGCTTATTCCATAAACTGACCTCACATACTGAATGTTTCCAATATTGTTAAATGACTCTACATAATGCCTGTTTTTCCACCTTGTTAACCCATTACCCTTCCCTCCAGCACCCCATTGTTAACTGTAAGTTTTTATCTAATCTGAGTCATGCTCAGCTGAACCTCTTGTCTCACAAAACTCAGAACTTAACTCTTTCCCTGCATGCTTATATCTATACACATTATCACCAGGAATGAAAAGTTTAACAAAAGAGGAACATTTGAGGACTCTGGGTTTATACCCGATGGAGTTTAGAAGGTTGAGGGTGGATCTAACTGAAGCATGCAGATACTGAATGGCCTGTACAGAGTAGATGTTTCCATTGGTAGGACAGAGTAGGACTTGAGGGCATAGCCTCAGAGTTAAGGGAAGACCTTTTAGAACAGGGATAAGGAGAAATCTCTTCAGCCAGAGAATGGTGAACCTATGGAATTCATTGCCACAGAAGGCCAGGTGGAGGCCAGGTTATTGAATATATTTAAGACTGAGATAAATAGGTTCTTGAGTATCAAGGGAATCAAGGGTTATGGGTAGAAAATGGGAGAGTGGGATTGAGAAACTTATCAGCTATGATTGAATAGCAGGACAGATTCAATGGGCTGAATGGCCCAATTTCTGCTCATATGTCTGAGGGTCTAATGGTCAGTCTATAAGATTCTGACAACTGTTTGTTGCTTCTATTACGATGTCTCATGGTGACTATTCATCCTGGTTTTATTTGTCATTTTAAGAGTTGAAAACAATTCTATCTTTAGATGCAGTTGGTGTTGACTACTATAGGATCCATTAAACAAAAATCTGGAAGAAGAGAAAAGTTCACTTCAAAATTGGGCATGCTATCATTGCTGGTACCATAACTACAAGACCAAGTGGCATTCATATTGAAAATTGTATTTGCTAAAACTGGTGTGGGGTACATTTGCTTCCTGGAAAAGTAACTTTCCATATTCTTGATCTGAGGATATTGTTTGGAAATATAGAAAGGAATGATGAAAATCAAGCTAGTTGGTGTTTTAATTATCATCACTATATTTAAGTTTAATGAATAGATCTGTAATCCTTAATTTAGATAAAATATATTATTCTGCAGCTAGTGAAATGCAATTAATCTGGAGCCTCTCCACAACCTTTACTGCAGTTCCATATCACAAATCTATCCTGAAAATTTCACTGATGGCAGATTCTAGACTGACTTCCAATCAATGTTGCCTTTAAAATTTTGTTTCCTTATATGCCTAGATTTATCTATGTGCGGTCCTTTTTATGTATAGTATTTAAATGAATCAGGCCTGTGTGATAATCTCCAGGCTACTTCACCGGTAGACACACGTACAACATAGTGGGAAGTTTTGTTCCAATAAATGTAATCAGCTGCCTTGTTAAGTCCAAATGCAAGCCTGTCTCCTTTGACCATGACCTTTGACCCTGGACTCCCCAGTCATTGAGAGCATCCTTCCTGTATTTACCCTGTCTAGTCCTGTTAGAATTGTGGAGGGTTCTATGAGATTCCCCCTCATTCTTAACTTGAGTGAATATAGTCTTAAATGATCCAATCTCTCTTTATATATCAGTTCCAGGAATTAATCTCGTAAACCCTTGTTGCATTCCCTCCATAGCCAGAACATCTTTCACCAGGTAAGGGGACCAAACCTGTGCACAATATTCCAGGTGTGGTTTCACCAAGGTCCTGTAAAATTGCAGCAAGATAATCTTGCTGCTATACTCTGTAGTTGATTTTTAAAAATTTTCCAATGAACAGTCCAGCAATTATTGACCAGTCAGTTTAACTTTGGTCATGGTGAAACATTTGGAACAAATTTCAGAATAGAATTTATAAAACATGGATTGTTTCAGAAGACTTAACGTGAAGCTTTTAAATGAAAATTACTTCCAACTAACTTGCTGGAGTTTTTGAAGAGGTAACTGAGAGGGTTGATGAGACCATGGCTATTGACATCGCGTATACAGACTTCCATTTAATGCAGTGCCATACAAGAAACTTTAAGGTCATGGAATAAAAGAGGCGGTAGCAACGTAAATACAAAACTGGCTGAGGGATAGGAAACAACGAATAATGATGAATGATTACTTTTTTGGCTGGAGGAAGGTTCATAATGGAGTCCCCCATGCCTCCATGTTGAGATACCTGCTTTTTCTGATGTGTATAGATAACCTAGATCTTGGTGTGCAGAGGTTTGTTTTGAATGACACAAAACTTTGGAAAATTGTAAACGGTAAAGAGAACAGTGCAGAACATTGAACGGACTTTGACATGTTGTTGGAGTGGGAGGATAGCTGGCCGATTAGTTCAATGTGCATGAGATGCTGCACTTTGTTACAAAAAACATGGAGAGACAGAATAAACTAAAGGGTGTTATTCTAAAGGGTGCGCAAGAGCAGAGACACCTGGCTGAATATCTATACAAGCCATTGAAGATGATAGGGCAGGTAGCAAGAGATGTTGAGAAAGCATACGTTATTCTAGGCTTCATAAATAGGGATGTAGAATACAAAAGCAATGATGATAAGATGAACTTATATAAGACAGTGATTAGGCCTCAGTTGGAGTGTTGTGTACAGTTCTGGGTGCCATACTGTAGGAAGTATATGAGTGCACTGGGAGAGTGCAGAGGAACTTTATGAAAATAGTTCCAGGGATGAAACCCTTCAATTGTGAGGAGTGATTGAAGAAGTTGGGACTGTTTTCCTGAGAGGTGAGAATGTGAAAAGAAGATTAAATAGAAGTTTTCAAAATCATGACGGATCTGGGGAGAAAGTTTCTCACTCATTAACAGATCTAGAACCGGGAAACAGTTTCAAAGCATTTTGCGAAGAAGCAAATGCAAGTTAAGAACCCTTTTGTTTCACACAGTAAGTAGTTAGGGTGTGGAATGTACTGCTTGGAAGTATGGTAGAGGCAGGTTCAATTGATGCATTTGAGAGTGCTTTAGAGAGTTGTTTACATGGAAATGATATGCAGGATTAAGAAGAAAAGGCAGGAGATTGGCATTAGGTTAAAATGCCCAGAGAGTCAGTGTAGATGTGATGGGTTGAATGGCCTTCTCCTGGATCATATTGATTGTGTCAGTGACTGTTTGAGTTATCCATTGTGTATACATATTAACCTGAAAGGGTCTGAAGATTGGAATGGTGCCATTTGCACCATGGTGGTCTACTCTCTGATCCAGCAAAGGAAGATTTTTAAGTCATGCTTCTCCCAATACAGGAAGTCACGATAGCTTTCTAGTGCTGTGGAAATCTCCCTTTTTTCTTGCTATTTTGAAATCCTTCAATATGTTTAACTCATTCATCAGATTATGTTTTACTTCAAAGAACCCCCTTGCAGCAGACATTTACAAGCTATGACATAATGGAGATGAAATAACCTATAGTTTAAGAATCCCACCATTTCATTCATGAGTGAGTCAGAGGCAGAAAACCTCATACACTTTAAATACACAGAGTGCTAATATAAGAAACCATGCAAAATATTTTGACCTAATAGTTTTTTCAGCTGTTGGTTGAGTAGGATTGTTTTCTCAGTAATGTAAAGCTAATCTTCACATTAATACAAAGGTATGACTTTCATTGGAAAAATGGCCATAAGCTATCCATAATTATTTATATCTTACTCAGGTGTATGTGTTTTGTTATCTCCATAAGTGTGTGCAAACATTTACAAAAACTTTAGAATGGATTAGATTAGATTAGATTACTTTACATTTATTTTAAATTATAATTTTTTCCCCAAAATGAACTGAAATCTAAAATGCTCTTAATGGCATATTTTGGATTCCTGCATACTTATCTGAAATGTGGTTCATCAGACCATTTCAGATCTGGTGAACCCTGTACTTTAAAACAAAAAAAATGAAACACCTGCAAAGACAGAGCATATTCCTGAACCCCATGTGCTCCCGACTTGTATAAGGTTTCATAGGTTCCTTTGCCCTCGGGATTGTGGTGAAGAACTGCCATCTGTTGCCAAAATCATGATAACATTGGCATAAATTCTGAGTTTGTATTTGGCTTCTAAAGTTCAATATGAAAAGTGGAATCAAAACTCAAGTTCTGAAGATAATCAAGTTCTCAGTAGTACTTCATCGACTCGGGCTTCACTTTGCTTGTCCTGAGTAATGATGAGACCATGCACGCAACCAGTTTTATTGCAATCAATCACAAATACCTTGCAACTCTCATCTACGGGTCATTAAGAATTGTGCTGGTCCTAGCATTTCAAGATAGTGCTTGCGTGATACACAAGGGACTATTCTTTTTCTCTATTTTAGTTACATCTAAAACATGGAAAAGAGCAGTTATTTGATGATAAATGGCAACATGCATTCCCATGTGATTTTTCAATTTTGCTGTACTCATTATAATCACAACTGGGGATTTATCACTCAATAAAGCTCTTTTCTTTGCTACCAAAAAATGTATCCCAATTGTTATCTCACACATGACAAAATTGAAACCCTAACTGTACAAAATTTAGTTAGATTTGAATACCATTAAAATATCTTCAACTTAAGAAATTGAAATAATGTGTAAAAATGACTTGGAAATGCCAATGGATGGTGTAATCTGTGTAATTGAAATTGCTTGAGATGGTCTATGAACTCTTTTTGTCAAAAACAACTTTCACACAGTAAGCCCTGAGTTATGATTGTGGTAGACTGGTGAGCATTGCTGCCTTCCAAGCAGTTGACCCGGGTTCGATTCCTGGCCATCACAACTTTGTGTGGGCGGCACGGTGGCACAGTGGTTAGCACTGCTACCTCACAGCGCCAGAGACCCAGGTTCAATTCCCGCCTCAGGCAACTGTCTGTGTGGCGTTTGCAAATTCTCCCCATGCCTGCTTGGGTTTCCTCTGGGTGCTCCGGTTTCCTCCCACAGTCCAAAAATGTGCCGGTTAGGTGAATTGGCCACGCAAAATTGCACGTAGTGTTAGGTGAAGGGGTAAATGTAGGGGAATGGGTCTGGGTGGGTTGCTCTGAAGGATCGGTGTGGACTTGTTGGGCCTGTTTCCACACTGTAAGTAATCTAATCTAAAAAAAACACAGCAGTGAAACTCTAAGTTACACTCCAACCCTTTCATGGCGCATGGATTTTTTTCCAGATCTGCACAATAGGACTTGGCTAAGTAAGAGCTCTGTGGATTGATTGTAAACTTAAGTAAATATTTTACAGAGGGAGGAGGAGAGACTTCAGCTACTTTCATTAATCTAAAAGCCTTGCTACACTTAACGGATAACAGATGATTTTTTTTCCATTTTTTAACAAAAATAATTAGTATTTATGCAGCATCTTTAATATTGTAACATATCCCAAGATGCTTTACAATATTATCCAAAAAAAAATAGCACCTAGGCATGTAGGAAATATTAGGGCGGATGACCAAATGGTTAGTCAAAGAGAGTATTTAAGGAGTGTCTGAGAGGAGGAAAGGTGAAGGGAAGGAATTCAGAATTTAAGACTGACACAGCTGAAAACATGGCCACCAATGGTGGGCCAGGGAAAATCTCAGATACCTATTTGTCAGGATTGAAGAAATGCAGAGGTTTTATGGGGTTAGAGGGCTTGAAAAGGCTACAGAGATAGAGAGGTTCAAGGCCGGAAAGGGATTTGAACACAAAAATTAGAAGTTTAAATTTGAGGTGTGGATGAGGCAGGATCCAAGATAGGTGTGAGTACAGGATTAAGGGTTGAGCAGGATAGTCAAGCCACTGTTCAGAGTGTAAAGATAGGACTGTATACCTGTATTATGTTTCTTTATATTGTGAGAAGAGTCCATTGAGGAAATATACTTTCTGTATTTAAACCCAAAATATGCAACAAACGTGATAAGCAAACACTTAGGTGTCAATGTGAAACTTGTTTTCATTTTCACAAATTATGCTGTTAAGGTGATAATGCTGCTAATATCTGCCACATCAGACCAAGTCCTTAATGGTTCACATTCATTACATTATGTAATTGAGCTGAATATAGACAGTGGAACAAATGAACCAAACTAATCACTAATGTACTCACTGGCTATATTCACTTAGTTTTTATATAGCATGTAGAATGATATGTAAATTATTCTTAAAAAATAATCAATTACCATTGATATGCATATTGATATGCACGCTATTCTGGGAGATTTGACAATAACTTTGGCAGGGATTCATCATAATGGCACAATCCCAGAGAACACCTCTGGATATCAATATAGTCCCAAAGTTCGTAAGATGCCCTTATGGTTCTTGACCATCTGAATGGTTATCAATGTCTAAACAGTGGAGTTTCTACATTCAGGCCTAATGGTCTCAAACATTTTGGCTGACTCTACAAGATATGTGGAAACTGCCTTTTGGTCCAGAATAGATTTGTGACCTGCACTCCCAAAGATATTGGGCCTCTAAACTTTTTGGGCAATGTTTAAAATATCTCCTTGGTCAGCGTATGGATAGCCACCACTTGTATCCAAGATAAAGAGACACCTAAATATGAACCCCTCGAGAGACACCAGTGCCACGCATTTCAATTTCTCTCATAAATCAGATGGGGCTCGACTAACATAGGCACTTGTCTATCTGAGCCAAGCTAGAGAATTGCCTCAATGATTGGATCATTTATTTAGATCTGTGCTGGAGGTTCTGATGGATATGATCAATGCTCCAAACGTTTTCTTTCTGCTCATGGTCTTTTCAGTACAAGCTGAAATCTCAGTTACTTTTATTTTTCATTGAAAAGAATCTCCTTTCTTTTCCTTTGATATCTCCTTAATTTCATCATTGCCAATTTGTATATGGGTATTGGATTTATAGCGGATATCTGTTCACTCTGCTGGGTATAGATTCCTGGAAATTCCAGCAGCAACTGGAGCACTCTTTCTGTATTCGACCTAATTTTAATGATTCATGTGGGGGTTCTCTAAACTCATACCCGATTCATAAGACAAATGCTTTCTTTCCATTTAAGTGTTACATTTTCATCCATCTTTAATAGTATACATTCAGAATTAAGTATAATATGATTTAATATTTAAATGGATAAGGCAGTATTCAGAATAATTTAGACTCTTGGAGATTTAGTGAGGAATATTTGACAGATTTTATTTTTGTTATGTGTACTGTGAAACATACTGAGGCAGAATATAAGAATGATACATTGGAAGAAGAGATGCTCAGAAATAAGGTGGGAAATGAAATATAATTTGACTGTGATCACCAATTAAAATATTTACTGACAGATTCCAGTTGTCGCAAAACTGTTTTGAACAATTTAATACTATTACAATGCAATAGCACCAACTATAATTTAAAAAAAGTCATTCTAATCTTGATATGATTGGAATATAAGAAATAGGAACAAGAGTATGCTATTCAGCATTCCACCAGCCAATGAGACTATGCTGATCTGTTGTGACTGGGAGAATGAATAGTTACTAATGGGGACCAATCGTGCCTGACAATTGGTTGTTTATAGTAGAGACCATGTGGTGACAAGGCCTGGTGTGCGGGGTAGGGTAAGGACAGGGGAGAAGGTGCTCAGGCCCTAAAATGATTGAATTCAATACTGAGTCCTGAAGGCTGCAGGGTCCCCAGGTGTAAAATGAGATGCTGTTGTTCCTGTTTGTGCTGAACTTCACTGGAACACTGCAGCAAGCCTGAGTCAGAGATGTTGGCCAGGGAACATGGTGGTGTTGAATTTGCAGGCAACCGGAAGCTCAGGGTCTTTTTTTTTGCAGACAGAACATAGATGTCCTGCAAAGTGGTCATCCAGTCTGTGTTGTGACTCCCCAATGTAGAAGAGTCCACATTGTGAACAGCAAGTACAGTAAACTAGATTGAGAGAAGTACTGCTTCACTTGGAAGGAGTGTCTGAGGTCTTGGATAGTGAAGAGGGAGGTAGTAAACAGGCAGTGTTGTACCTTCTGTGATTGCAGGGGTGGGTGCTGTGGGGCTGTGGGGATGTGTTGGGAGCGAAGGAGGAGTGAATCAGGAGCTGTCCTGGAGGAAACAGTCCTTGCGGAAAGCTGACAAGGGCAGGGAGGGAGATATGTGTCTAGTAGTGGCATCCCACTGGATGTGATGGAAATGGGGCTAATGATCCTCTGGATGTGGATGTTGGTGGGATGGTAGGTGAGGACAAGGGGGACCCTATCTTTGTGTGGGAGGCAAGAGAGGGGTTGGGAGACGAAGTGTGGGAGATGGGTTGGACCCGGCTAAGGATTCTGTCCACCATGTTGCTGGGGAATCCTCAGTTGAATAGACATTACAGAGGCTCCACTGTTGAAGTTGGGCATTATCAGAACAAATATGAAGGAGATCAAGGAACTGGGAGAATGGAATAGAGTCTTTCCAAGAAGCAGGGTGTGAGGATGTATAGTCAACGTAGTTGTGAGAGTCAGTGGGTTTATGGTGGATATTGGTGAACCATCTATCCCCAGAAATGGAAACAGAGATGTCAAGGAAGGGAAAGGAGGAGTCAGGGATGGATCAAGTGAAAGTGAGACCAGGGTAGAAATTAGAAGCGAAATTGATGAACTCTTCCAATTCCAAACAAGAGAGGGAAACAGCACTGATGATGTCTTTAATATACTGGATAAAGAGTTGTAAATGGGGGCCTGAGCAGTACTGGATGAAGGAATGTTCCATGTATCCCCCAAAGAGACAGGCATAACCATGGCCCATATGGGTCCCCATGCTGTTTGATTCAGTTTGCCAGTCAATGTCCAGTCCACATACCTGATACGAAACTGTCAGTAAAGCACATATACCACGTTGTTCATTTGTGTGGTAGGCAGAATGTATTTCAACTTGACAACAGCATCCTGTTAGCATTATGTGTTTACTGTAAAATAGCAACCTTAGATAGCTAGCTTCTCTATTGCTCACTCTCTGAGATAGTTCCCTTTCAGGGTAATCTGAGGTGGCGTGCATACCTTTCAGAGCCAAAAAATGGACTGATGCACACTTTGCACCATTTTCATTGAGGAAAGGGTTATGGATCTTGCCAGACCCTGCTGCAGTCATTGCCCTTTCCAATCAGAGTCTCTTTGCCTGTTCTAAGTTTAATCTGCTAAAATTGGCAATTAACAGTTCCTGTTGCAACTAAAAAAAATTCTTCTGTCATATTGCCTTAAATCCGATGATTCAGTGTTCATTTTCACTTTCACAGTTTGGGTTATAAGATGGTAGAGGGTGTCACCCATTCATTTTAGAACTTTTCTCATTTCATATCCATTAATTTAAAATGTAACTGAAAGTGGTTGGATCTGCAGTTTGCTAAATTGATGTACTTAGTCTACTGAAGCAAAAGACTTACCAGGAAGTTGCATTTGGTCGCTTGAATTAATTCTGAAAAATGTACAATTTCAAGTTTAGGTTTCTGTTTTTCCAATTTGTTTCAGTATTATTGGGAGCTCGACACTTCCTGGCAAATGATTGTGCATTCAAAGTCCACTCCAGAGACTTTAGAACAAAATCTATTCTGATAATCTGGTAATGTACTGAAAGAATGCTGCACTGTTGGAGGTGCCATCTTTGGGTGAGATCCCGGTCCTATGTTCCTCTGTTAAGCATTATTCCTCCTTAATTCTCATATGGCACAAAAATTCCATACCTCTATTGGAGGACTAGAAGAGTTCTCCCTGGAGCCTGACTATCATTTATTGCTTAATTATAACAGATTATTTGGTCATTTAAAATACTACTGTGGGATGTTGCTGTGAGCAAATTGATTCTTGTATCTTTATGCTTTACTACAGTTTTTTGAAAGTAACTCATTGTCTGCTTTGGGGCATTCACTTAAAAGGTGCTTTAGAAATGCAAGTTCTTTATTTCTTTCAAATGACAGTGAGCCAGTGTAAAATTTACTAATGGCTGGGAATGCAACCATTTTATGTGAACTGTGAACTTTTCTGTGGAGTCATGTGCATTTGAAACTCATTGAGATAGTGTAACTCATTTAATGTGCAGTCTTTGAAAAACCATCTGAAGTCTGAAGAGGCTTCTATTCCATCTGTCTGTTCTGGAATCGAACTCATGTCTCAGAGGTGACTATACAAATAGTCCCTTCAAGTTACATTTTTCTCATGGTGTGTAAGAGTACAATAGTATTAGCTTAAATTACACTGCAGTATAAATAATTTGTTTCTGACATATTATAGTAGGTGGATTTTGTTCTAGAACGACTATTTGTTGTGCAAAAGGTAAATTACATATAATCTGGAAAATAGATATACAACAATAAGGGTTTAATCACACAGATGGGTATTGTATCACTGAAAACATATATTTAATAAGCTCTTTTTTGAAAAATGGGGCCTAGGGTAGGGAGCCTAAATTATTCCTTCCAGCACAATTTGTGTCGGGGTAATTATAGGCTACAAGTTACTTATTTCCGCAAGGTTGACATCATTACAGGAGACATCTGGAAACATTCCATAATTTCCACCAAAACATATGATGACACTTTTCTAAATAAGGTCTATGGCTGCTTGTTTGCAAATGTGTGTATGCATTTCTCCTCATATTATCACAATATTCACTGTTTAGCTCCTCTTTGTAATAACATTGAGAATGTCAAACTGATTTAAATTTTTGTAAACTAAAATTATTCTAATTACTGTAAAGTTACAGCTATTACACAGGGCTTACACAGTATAAGAAATAAATATTGCATCATAATGATATTTGCAGCTATCATAACCTCTGTATCTATTTGGGTTGGCCACCCATATAGGTGTATCTTATACAGTTTTCTTTTATACAGTTTAGCTGACTGTTCTGTAAGCTTATGATCTGATTGGATTCAAGCCAAATGTGCTCTGATTGATGCTATTTCTATTTTGTAAGAGATAAATCATGCAAACCCCATTATAACTGTACATGACAGATAAATAATTAAAGAAAAATGATAGACAGCAATTGCATGTGTGTGCAACTGTCTACAGAACGCAATTTATCATATTGTGCAGTAAAGATTCTAGTTTGTAAAACAACAAACTTTGGAAAGGAGAACTAAAACTTTCTAACTTGAACAGGTTGGGCTCTTGGGTTGAAGTCCACTCTACTGATGTGTGACTTGTTCCAGTGCCTAGTTTCTAAAAAGCCAAAAAAAACTTTAATTAATTCTGTGGAAATGAGTTCTGATTCAGCTATTGAAGAAAATAACTCCCTTTTATGCCAACTGTGGCCCATACTTGCACAAAAATGATTGCATTTCTCACATTTGCACATATTATTCCATTAAGGAAAAACTTCAAGGTCTCGCTTCTAACTGCACCACTCTCCCTGAATGTCAGGAAATAGTCATGAATGAATTGAACTCTTGTGGAATTGTGCTTCTGTCTCTAACCTACCTTGTTTCCTGCATTTGCAATATTGATTGTGTTGATTCAGGCCATTGACTCAGCTCTTGCTAAGGTGGGATAGCGCTTAAGATGCAGAGGTTATGGCATTGTCACGATATTGTGCTAACCTCAAGACAGTGTGAGTTCTCCGTAATCTGCAGTACGGAACCATAGAGGGAGGAACCAACTAGCCACAAGACATCAAGACTGAGGGAATTTATTTCAATTTGTGCCCATTTTGTATCAGTACGAGCAGAAGAGAAAATCCTCATTGACCCTGGTGAAGGGCTATTCTAGTGTGTCATAGGCTCCAAATCATCATTCTCAAGGGAATTTCTCTATCTCTGAAAAAGAGGAAAACCTATTGCCTTAATAAAAGGCCCTTCAGCCCATTGGGACTGCATCAGCCAAAAACAGCCAGCTGACTACTTTCATTTTCCAACACTTGGCCAATAGCCTTCTATGTCTCCCTTGATTCCTGAGCTTAACTGAAATCTGCACATCTTGAGGAAATTCCTCACCAATCTCTGATCAGAAGGAAATTTGCCACATCCCCCTTCCTGAGTGAACTGTCCCTATTCCTAATCTTGTCAAATGCTCACCCATCACAATCTCAGTGGAATTTCTCTTGATATCCAATCTGTATGGATGCACAAGTTTTAGGAAACTTCCACGATATCAATGCCGCTCTTCAATCTTGAGAGAACAGCCCAACCACAATCATCAATTCAAAGAGAACTCTTCAATCTTGAGGGAACTCACTACCCTCCTCAACCTATTGGCAATCTGCCTCAAATCTAAGCATGCAGCAATCCCCCGATCTCTAATTTCTAAGGGGATTGAAATGCCTCCTGATAATTACTGGAGACCAATCCCAGGGATGCACTCCTGTGACTTGTAAACCTGCCACTCAGGTCTAAAAGGGGGTGAATAATGCCCTGCAGCACTCCAGGGTCCACGTGGAGGTTGGCACAAACAAATATCTTTTATGGAGAGCAAATTCCAGTAGTACCTTCAAGAATCAAATAATCCTGAACGCAGCAGACCTGATACCTGCTCTGTTCAGAGGAAGTCAATTTTCCAATGGGATGTAAAACAGAGTCCTTGTCAACGCATATTGCAGAACTAGCATTGGTTACAGGCAAAGGCAAAACACTGGAAATCGGAAATAAAAACAGAAAATGCTAGAAATACTCAGCAGGTTAGGCAACACCTGTCGACAGAAAGAAGCAGGGTTAGCAGGCAGAAAGTTATAGGAGTCTGAGTGACATGAGCTTTGATGCTATGTGTGGCAGAATTGGACAGGAAGTTAAGTGAGCCCACTTTGACATCAAAGTCATTTCGCTCCATTTTTTGCGCTTTTCGCAAGTGACATGATGATATTCTCATCAGGCAGTGGCAAGATGCTAATTGATAGAGATTACCACTTCCTAAATGCCTTGGTAATGTCATAACTTGCTTCATTATTATTCAAACTTCCATTTTAACAAACTGACCAAACAAGTCAGCTATCGGGGAAACTTGACGGGAAAACCGAGCATATACCAGGCACATTCAGCTCACTGCTCGCTCTGAACCACTTCCAGCTCTTTGCTGCCAGTGACCAGGTACCCACTCTGACTTCCAAGGTGAGAATTCTTGGTGTCTAATTTGCCTGCAATGGATGCTATGATAGAAAGCAGAATGTCAAAGAGGTGCAGTTAATAAAGTTATTAACAAGCAATAATCCCCATTAATAGGCACCTCGATACCTCGAATATAATTAAAAGATCTTTTAGATTGTTCCTGACATTGTAATTGGCCTCACTGCTCTTCTCACATGATTCTGCCATCTTTCTTGCCATGACCCACATTGTTCTGGTCCTTATAAAATTCTGCTAAACACCTTCAATGTTGTAAAACACCCCAATGTACTGCATAGGAGCATGATAAAACAAACATGCATGAATTCAGCAGGAGAAAATGAAGCAGGAATCAAACCCCTGATTGAACCCCTGGTTTATTAATAAATACAGGAGGTGCTGGAGAAACCCAACAGGTCTGATAGCATCTGTTGTGTTAGAAACAGTTAATATTTCGAATCCAGTATGACTATTTTTCAGAAGAGTCCTGAAAAAGAGTCTTACTGGATTCAAAACATTAACTCTTTCTCTCACCACAGAATGGACCTACTGAGTTTCTCCAGTATTCCCTGCGTTTGTTTCAGATTTCCAACATCCATAGTATTTTGCTGGTTGAATGTTGCTCTCCTTTGTTGCTGAGCTGGAGTCCCTGAGGCCACTGTTTGACTCTTTTGCTGACCATGCCTGAGATGAACTAACCAAGTACAATTTTGATTGGTTTTATATAAACAATTTATTTTTAATGTTCTCACATTACAACCTAGTTTCTCAATGCATTTAAGCTCTAACACCAAGCAGAAAAATGCTTTCATCTGGTGGCAAAAGACTGGTAACTATTTCTTCCCAAAGTAGCAAATGGTTTCTCTCAACTCAAAAGAAATCATCAATTTGAGACTTGTTTTTACTGTGCAGATGAATTTCTGAAGAAATGAAGCTGTGCCAGGAACACTGTATTGGTGGAATGGTTTGTGCATTAAACATATTGTTTCGAGTCTGGAGTTTCATTTTAATTGTTCACTTAAATGGGCCAAAGTAACACCTCATTATTCACTGAGAACAAGCACTCAGCCAGGTACATTGTCAGCATGGGTTTCTGTTCACTAAGTCAGACTTCTCTTCATCACTTTAGAGACTGGGGGTGGTGAGGTGGGTGGGTAGGATTTGCTGTTCTTAAATAATACCAACATTAAAGTTAGCAGAATAGTTTTTTTTCACTTTTACATTTCCATTTACATAATATAGTTCCACATTTTGAACCTGCACTTGATTTTAACCACAGGTTGACTTTGAGTACATTGTTGGCAGTTAGTAGGGTAGGTCATTAAAATGCTTACTGATAATCGCAATGGATGAATGGACATTTTAATGAAGTCCAAAAAGAACCGATCAGATATAGGTTTTGTTTTTCTCAAACTAGAATCAATTTTTTTCTGTCCAAACCACTAAGTGTACCGATAAAATATATCTGCTTAAAATTGTTGTTGAGTCGTTCTTGTTCAAAGTAATGAATTTCCTCTGTATCAAGCTATGATTAACCAGAATTAATAACTGGAGCATGAACAATCAGTTGGAAAAACCAAGTTTCATGTTTGCAAATGTGGTGTATTTGATTAACTGATAGTTATGCTAAAATCTACTTATTTCCTGTTTTATGGAGTGAATGAAAAAGCTTTTATTACATTTCTGTGTTCACAGAGAACCTTCTGTAATTAATTTTTGGAGCTTTTATTTACATGATTATTAAGAGACTTTCTATACTGATTTGATGTATGGAGCATACTTATGTGCATATTGTTACAAAGACTGGAATTTATAAGATGGTTTTATTTAAAACTGTTACCTTTAATTCAAGGAGAAATGAAATAATTTGGAGAGGGATTGTGACCTCTGAAATCTACCTGGAGATGGGCCCATGTGACTTGCTCATTATGGAGACAGAAACTTAAATTAAAACTTATTGAAAGTAAATTTCAAATTGAAACACCTGAACACAAAGGAGGAAGCAGCTGGTCATGCTGTGTACCGACTGTCACAGTCTGTCAGACAGAGAGATCGACAAAGAAGGCCCACTAAAGAATCTGCTGTACCAGATAAGAAAATGACTGTCTCTGGTTGTACCATTGATCAGACGGCTGAAGAAGACAGATTCTCTGTTTACAGAATTGTGGTTTGAAGTGAATTAAACACTAATGTGTCGTCAGACAGTGCATTGTTCTATGAGGTTCTTTGGTTAATGTTCAGAAGATTAGAGTTAAGACTCTTTTTAAAAAAAAGACACTGAAAGATTTAGCTTGATGGGGCAAAGGGAAAACATTCATAAATCCAGCAGGAACTTAGAATGTTATGCACAAAAATATGATAGTGGTATACTGTGAAAACATGATATTGGGTTTTCAGCTGAGTTAAGAGCTTAGTGGGGAATAATGTTTTTTTTCGGTTATTGTGTTTGTTTACCTATCGAGTAATGTTTTGTCAATGTTGATTGAATTTTTTTTATTATACTAAATATCTTGGAATGTGAAATCTTGTCATGTGATACTTTCAATTGATCTTTGGGAAATTCATATCACTTTTCAACCATCGTAAGTGTCTGTGGGAATCATAACAGTATGTATACATGTCTGCATGAATGGGATTCCTTGTCTGTATGTTTGTGCTTGTTAAAAATCAAAGCCTGTGAGCTTAATTGGAAAGTGACACTTGCTTAATAACAGGAAACAGAATGTGGGGGTAGATGGATGTTTTTAGACTGGGAGGTGGGGTTCATAGTTTTGATACCCAAAGTCAGGTTTATAAAATTAGCTGATGATATCAAACTTGGCAAAGGAATAAATGAAAATGAGAATAGTTGCATATGTCACTCCATAAAAATTGTAGTGATTGTAACGAGAACAGCCAGGTGGACCTCATAAGATACGGGTTCCCTGATTGGGGCTGTTAATCTGTCCCAATCATGGAGCCCTGGCTGACAGACACCCAGAGGAGTGTCAGACATTCTGAGAACTGGTTCTGAGGAAGTAAGGACTTTCCACGTGTCAATAAAGGGTGACTTGATGATGGGATACTGGCTTCTGTGGAGTTATTTCAGAAATGATAGTGAAATGGGCAGAAGCTTGGCAGATGTTATTCAGTGCGGAGAAGAGAGTGGACTAAAATAGAAAGATATTGGCTGGGATCTAATGTGAGGTAGTGGCTGAGAAACTTGATTATTCAGGTTATTCATGGCTTCTGTCTCTTCTGTGTCAGGGCAGCCTGTCTCCAAGAGTTGCCGGGTGACCAGCCCTCCAGATCAGCCGTCTCAGCAGTCCCAGTTAGACTAGTGGCCACTATGGAGGCTGTGATATGTTCCAGACTGGGAGTGGTGCTGGAGACCTAGGAAGGGGTAGGGAGGTCAGGCTTGCCAGGAGCAGTCAGGCAGGGCCAGTTAAGCTTCCAAACCTGTAGTCCGGGAACTCCGCACTGCCCGATTCTACCTCCTTCCCAAGATCCACAAGTCTGACCACCCTGGCTGACCCATTGTCTCAGCCTGCTCCTGCCACACCGAACTCATCTCCATTTACCTCGATACTGTCTTATCTCCCCTAGTCCAGGAACTCCGAACAATCAAGACACTACCCACGCCCTCCACCTCCTCCAAGACTTCCGTTTCCCTGACCCCCAATGCCTCATCTTCACCATGGACATCCAATCCCTCTACACCTCCATCTGCCATGACCAGGGTCTCCAAGCCCTCCATTTTTTCCTCTCCCAACATCCCCAACGCTACCCTTCCACTGACACTCTCATTCGTTTGGCTGAACTGGTCTTCACCCTTAATAATTTCTCCTTTGAATCCTCCCACTTCCTCCAGATGAGAGGGATAGCCATGGGCAACCGCATGGGCCCCAGCTATGCCTGTCTCTTTGTCGGCTACGTAGAACAGTCCATTTTCCGTAGTTACACTGGCACCACTCCCCACCTCTTCCTCCGCTACATTGATGACTGCATTGGCAACACCTCGTGTTCCCTTAAGGAGGTTGAGCAGTGCATCAACTTCACCAAAACATTCCAGCCCAACCTTAAATTCACCTGGACCATCTCTGACACCTCCCTCCCCTTCCTGGACCTCTCCGTCTCCATCAATGACAACTGACTTGACGCTGACATTTTTTACAAATCCACCGACTCCCACAACTACCTGGATTGCACCTCTTCCACCCTACCTCCTGCAAAAATGCCATCCCGTATTCCTAATTCCTCCGCCTCCGCCGTATCTGTTCCCAGGAGGATCAGATCCACCACAGAACACACCAGATGGCCTCCTTCTTTAAAGACCATAATTTCCCTTCCCACGTGGTTGAAGATGCCTTCCAACGCATCTCATCCACGTCCCACACCTCTGCACATCAACCCCACCCTTCCAACTGTAACAAGGACAGAACCCCCCCAGCCCCAACCCAACCCCTCAACCTTCCACCCCAAAAACCTCCACATAAACTACATCATCTGCTGACAATTCCACCACCTACAAAGGGACCCCATCACTAGGGATATATTTCCCTCCCCACCCCTATCCGCTTTCCACAAAGACCATTCCCTCTGTGACTACATGATCAACCCAACGACCCACCCACCTCTCCTGACACCTTCCCCTGCCACCGCAGGAATTGCAAAACCTGCATCCACACCTCCCCCCTCACCTCCATCCAAGGTCCCAAAGGAACCTTCCACATCCATCAAAGATTCTCCTGCTCATCCACCAATGTCATTTATTGTATCCGTTGCTCCCGATGCTGTCTCCTCTAAAGCGGAGCGCTTTAGGGAACATCTTCGGGACACCAGCATCAATCAATCCCATCACCCTATAGCCCAACATTTCAACTCCTCCTCCCGCTCTACCAAGGACATGCAGGTCCTGGGCCTCCTCCACCACCACTCCTTCACCACCCAACGCCTGGGGGAAGAACGCCTCATCTTCTGCCTTGGTACACTTCAACCCCAGGGCATCAATATGGTCTTCACCAGTTTTCTAATTTCCACCCCACCTTACTCCAGTTCCAACCTTCCAGCTCAGCACTATCCTCATGACCTGTCCTACCTGCCAATCTTCCTTCCCACCTATCCAGTCCACCCTCCTCTCCGACCTATCACCTTCATCCCACCTCCATCCACCTATTGTACTCCCCAGCCCCACCCACCTCCCATTTATCTCTCCACCCCAGACGCTCCCTGCCTCATTCCTGATGAAGGGCTTTTGCCCAAAACGTCGATTTTCCTGCTCCTCGGCTTCTGCCTGACCTGCTGTGCTTTTCCAGCACCAGTCTAATCTAGACTTTGATTTTCAGCATCTGCAGTCCTCACGTTTGCCCAGTTAAGATGCCAATGGCTGTTTTTTTCAAATGTTGGTAGCCCTTTACTGCTGGCAGTGTCTTCCATGAGACACAGGTGCCTGAACAGGGGTGGCATGGTGGCTCAGTGGTTAGTACTGCTGTCTCACAGCGCCAGTGACACAGGTTCAATTTCACCCGTGGGCAACTGTCTGTGTGGAGTTTGCACAATCTCATGTCTGCGTGATTTTCCTCTGAGTGCTCTGGTCCAAAGATGGGCAGGTTAAGTGGCTTGGCTATGGGAGAAGCAGGATTACTGGGGTAGGGTAGGGGGAATTAGTCAGAATGGGATACTGTTCACACATTGGTGTGGACTTGATGTGCTGATTAGCCTGCTTCCACACTGTAGGGATTGTAGGAATCTATTCTATTCTAACAGATGGAAGTGAACCCCAACCGAGGCTGTGGGCAGCTCTGGTGTCTTTTCCATGTAAAGTGGCCCCATCCCTGTTACTGGTAAAGGTCAGCTATGTCAGGAGTTGGCAGGTGTAGTGCAACAAGCCATTCCACCTGATTTTAAATGCCACTGCTCTGGCATTGCACAACCTACCCCATCCCACCAGAACTCTGCACAGGGGAATAAAATTCTGACCAGTCTTCTTTAAATAGTTCAATTTTTGAACCACTGTGAATGAGCAGAGAGAACTTGCTGTCCATTTGCATCCTTTATTGGTCAGAGCATTGAGTATAGGAGTTGGGATGTCATGTTATGGCTGTACAGGACGTTGTGGTTAGGCCACCTTTGGAATATTGTGTGCAATTCTGGTCTTCCTATCAGAAGGATGTTGTAAAACATGAAAGGGTTCAGAGAAGATTTACAAGGATGTTGCCAGGGTTGGAGGATTTGTGCTATAGGGAGAGGTTGAATAGGCTGGAGCTATTTTCCCTGGAGTGTCAGAGGCTGAAGGGTGACCTTATAGAGGTTTATAAAATCATGAGGGGCATAGATAGGATAAATAGACAAAGTCTTTTCACTGGAGTGGGGAAGTCCAGAACTAGAAGGCATAGGTTTAGGGTGAGGGGGGAAAGATGTAGAAGAGAGCTGAGGGGCAACGTTTTCATGTAGAAAGTTGTGCATGTATGGAGTGAGCTGCCAGAAGAAGTGGTGGAGGCTAGTACAATTGCAACATTTAAAAGGCTTCTGGATGGGTATATGAATAGGAAGGGTTTGGAGGGATATGGGCCACGTGCTGGCAAATGGGACTAGATTAGGTTAGGATATCTGGTTGGTATAGACGAGTTGGACCGAAGGGTCTGTACATCTCTATGGCTCAATGAATCTAAGTTAAAAATGCTCTTGGATCTACAGGTCACTCTCATCAAACCAGTCTTAATGTTTCCTGGTAGAGATCCCACGAGTCTCCTCACAACTGCATACAGTTCTGGTCACCCTTCTATAAGACAAATGTTGTTAAACTTGAGATGGTGCAGACAAAATTACAATAGATGTTGATGGGACTAAAGGCTTTGAGCTATAGGGAGAGGCTAAGTAGTCTGGGGCTATTTTTTCTGTCAGATGCTAATGGGTGACCTTACAAAGGTTTATAAAATCATGAGGAGGATAGATAACGTGAATAGCCAAGGCCTTTTTCCCAGGGAGATAGGAAAAAGGTGAGAGAGGAAAGATTTACAGGACCTGAGGAGTAACGTTTTCTTGCTGAGGATGCTGTGTATATGGAATGAGCTGGGGGAAGAAATGGTGGAGACTGGTACAATTACAACATTTAAAAGGCATCTAGATGGGTGTATGAAGAGGAAGGGTTTATGGGGATATGGGATAAATGTTGGCAAATGGGACTAGGTCAGATTGGGATCTCCGGTCAGCACAGACAAGTTGAACTGAAGGTTCTATTTCTGTGTTGGATGAGTCTATGAGTGCTGTTTGTGATGGATTCAACGGCAGAGTAGGTGCCACAGACAATTTGTCGATCTTGTTCAATCAGTGTCTGTGAGGTCTTGCTTTGCAGAGTCTACAGGTCCATCAACATAGAATTCCCTGTGGGAGCATTTGTGCTGCTGTTGTTGTGGTAGAAGGCTGGATTTGCCGATGGTCAGACCAACAGTGGCCAGCTCCTTATGTGATGCAGGTAATGCAAGCACCCTGAGGTTACTCATTTGGATGATGATGTTGTGAAGCAAGTGCCAATATCTAAAAGGAGGGTGTTGCCATGAGGTTTTGTATTGGTCTTTCTGATGAAATGGGATGTTTGTAACCCAGCCATGGTGTAGGCATTTTGACAGGAGGAGAACTTGCCAATTATGCCTTTCCAGAGGTTTGTAAGCCTCCCGTCTTTAGAGTGGATGCCACCAAGGGGAATCAGCTTTCAGTCTCCCTTTAAGACATGGGACAGTGACTGACTGAGATTGGAGCAGAATTCCTCTCTGCTCTCATTCATTGGTTCTAGGATTGGAACGTGTGCACTGATGACTGTAGTGTACTGTTTCTGGGTCAGGGTGAGCTGAAGGGTCATGAGATGTTTATCCCATAGGGAACTGTGTTGCTGCTGGAGTTCTCCATGAGGTTCCTGATGTTCTACAACATAAATTTCATTTTGAGGGAAGCGGATGATGCCAGGGGGTGGGATTTGTAATGTGGGTGGTAAAGTGATTGTAATGAGGTTAGCCAGCTGGACATCATGAAATATGAGTTCTCTAACTGGGGCTTTTAATCTGGTCCATTCAGGAGACCTTGGGTGATACAAAAGGATGAATGTCAACGATTTTGAGCCCTGAATGCCTGATTCAGTGAGAGGTAGTGCAATTGTCAAAGGCTATGCATTTGTAAATAAAGTGTGATTGGCAAAGGGATGCTGACTTCTGAAGAGTTATCTGAGGTGGTGCCTTTGTTTACAGACTGCTATACGGTCCTGGCAGAGCTGTCGTCCAATGTGGGAATAGCTGAAAGGATTAGAGGCCAGACTCCCCTATATTAATACACAAGCATATTGTTGCTTTTAACCCCCACCCGATCCTCAGGACCTCATTGTCCTGCTTGCTTATGGGTCAGTGCAGAAGAGGAGAAGGTTTTGCATATTAGCCCCTGTAACATTAGCAGTCTCATTGCTTCACAATAGGACCATCCCCTGTACCAATGTCACATTTAATTCCCGACATTGCATTTCAAACTCTGGACATGCCTCCACCCCCTCACCTACTGTTTTAATGAGTGCATCAATAACTAAGGGCCATGGATTTAAAATCACCAGTGAAGACTTTGAAGGGAGTTAAAGAGCTTTTTCCTTCCTTATGTTGTTTTCTGGAATGTTCTGCCTGTAAAATTAGTGGAACTGTATTCCATAACTAATTTTAAAAAGAGGCTGGGTGAGTACTTAAGAATAAGTAATTTACATATTACGGGCAAAAGGTGAAGGTACAGACAAAGTATAACAGCTCATTTGAAAGGGCCAGCAGGAGTTCAATGGGATAAATGGCCCCTTGCTATATCATTATGTTTCTATGATTCTATAATTGAATGTATGTATGTGTGTGTATTTCATGTGTTCCAACCTGGTTTTTAGGGTATAGTTTAAGTCTGCATCTTTCCTTTTATATTTTGTTACCTATTTTCAGCTCTTGTCATGTATGTAAAGAATGAATTATGCGTAGTCCACATACCTGGCATTTCATGGTAGTAACATTGTTCAGATTTTCTCACAAGCTTTAAAATTCTGATTTTGTCTGAATAATCCTGGTGCACAATATTAATCTTTTTTCTCTAGTAATGAAGCTCCAAACATTTTGCAATTGCATTAGTAAGCTATTAATCAATCTTGTGTTCACTGAATAGCTTTTTTTGCCTTCTGTAGGACACACTATCAACATTGATACCTGTTCTTCATCGATAATCAAAACAAAATCAGCAAGAATACCTGAATTCTCCCTGTAAAACAATCTATTATTAAAGAAATGACTTTAATATTAAAGAAAAGAAACAAATATAATTTGAAAAAAACGTACCTTGATGTAATTTATGATAATATTTAACAAAAGTAAGCACACAATAATTTGTATGCATAACATTATTTAAATGTTGACATGGTGATCTCTGTTTCATGAATTTATTTGGATGCAGGCCAAACATGAAGGAAAACTCAAATTTGTGTTATCATTATTTCAGGAGAGTCTCACCACTCAGGCTTACCTGTCCAGTTTATAAGCTCACATCCTGTTTTTCATTAACAAACCAAAGCTATTTAAAATTTATTCAAAGGCTAGGCTTGTGCTCCCTTAATTATAGATGATTTAGGGTGATCTAACTTAGATCAACGAGATAACAACAAATTATTTCCTGTGGTAGAAGAGTCCGGAACAAAGAGACATTACCTTCAAAATATTATGAGTCCATTCAGGTGGAATATCAGGAAGAAATCCTTCACCCAAGGGGTAATTGAAATCTTAACAGTCACCCCCAAAAAGCTGCTGAGCTTGAGGTAGAGTGCTATCACCAATCCTCCTGTCCATTTTCCTAATCAAGCAGCTCAGATAAGTTGTTACACACCTCTGGAACAAGTGGGACTTGAACATAGGACTCTGGGCTCAGACATAGGGACATTGCCACACGAGTCTCACGTCTCCATTGAATGGTGAGTCTAAGGACTTAATTAGCAGAGGATAGACTATTGGTAAATCTTTACAAAAGGCTTTTACCTTACAAAATTAAAGGCAGTTTATTGCATGATAGCAAATGTTACAAGTAACATTGACTAGTTGGTTTAATTATTTAATTTGATTTATTTATTGTTACATGTATCCTGTTACAAGTGAGATCTGTTGTATAGTGTTGCCACCATCTGTAGCCATCTTAAAACACAGAAGAACAAACCAAAACATAGAACATAATAGCTCTAAAATGAAGAAACAAACGTGTCCAACATTACACTCCTTCTTGTTAAGTGTTCCATCATGGGCAATGGGCCTAGTGACCAGGCACGAGTCCCCTTTACCAGACCACCATTGATGGAACAGAAGTTGCCATCTTTAGCAGCATCTTGCCTCCACCAATACCCTCACCACTACAAATCCTTGATGGACCTTGCCAATTATTTAGTGTGGAGATGACACAATTATCTCAATCTTATACCAGACTGTCCATTTCTCCATACAAAGACTCTGCAACATCATCAGATTGTGTGGAGCTTAATGCAACTTTGGCATTAACACTTTCCGAACCATTATCTTTTGCAATGAGGTTTTTTTCTAAACCAGAGGTAACATTGATGCATTCAGGGATATAATTACTTTTAGATAGTTTCTAATCAAGCTGCTCTGATATGTTGGTTACACATCTCTGGAAAAGATGGGACTTGGACCCGGGCCTCCTGTCTCAGAGGTAGGGACTCTATCACTGCATCTCAGGAGCTCTACACTTAGCATTGAATGATTTGCTCCCAAGTCTCTGATTTAACAAATACTGGCAGTCTGGGACTTGCACAACTCTTCCATAAGGAATTCCTTTCTGACTTGGATGATTGTCTTTAGCTAGAGGATTGTTAACATTGATTCTGATCCTTACATTGATTGATTTATGAACTATTTCTCTGCAGGAGCATCTTTTACCTTTTGTATATCTTTTCAGTAGGATTTCAGTCATTTATGCTAATCCTATTGGTTGGTCCATTACCTTATCTGGAGGAACCTGATCCTCCTGAATTTCCTTTGCAAAGCCATACTCCCTTGCTAACTCAGGTTGTTGCCCATGACATAATTTGGAGGGAAAACTTTAATCTCATGAATGTCCATCATGGAAGATGGCTGTTAAACACTTCCTTCTGTGCAATATCCTAGATCTCTGGACCAGGTAATTGATTTTTGATTTGATTATGTATTTTCTTTCATGTAATATCCTGGACTAGGCAACTTCTTCTTTTGGGCAATGTCCAAAATCTACGGACATTAGTCTGGCTACCAGGCAGGTCATCTCTGTTTCAGTCAACCAAAGCTTCACTCTCAATCAGCTGATCCATCTGCTTTAAGGATGTAAGCTTGTACTTGAGCATGTTAATTAGGTAGGACATCTTCACTCAGTCTCTGTCATTGTCTTTTTGAAGAACCAAACATTTTCATATTTTCGGCCATGTTACTATGGGTAGATTGCTGCTCGTTTAGCATTATCTTTGTTATTGGTACTGACAATTTTGCTGTGGGAGATAATGGATTGAAATGTTCTTCTCTAATGATAGGAAGTGAAAACATTTCCACTTGTCTTGAAATATCTGGGACTTCCACCCTGTTGGTATTATTGAACAATTCACTTGTCCTTCCTGCTGTTTGGGTTCTACCATTAATCTGGGAAGCACAATATGATCTTCTATAGGTTGCCCTTTGACTGCTTGGTTGACAATGGTTTATTTCTTAACTAGTTGTCTGGGAGAAGAAGTCAAACTCTTTGTGTTATCCTGAGGATGTTGAGACCAGGACATGTGTGCAGGTTAAAAAGTGAGAAGTGCTGACTACGAATTATATTTCTGTTATATTTCTTGTGTTGCAATGTTTACTTTTGGAAAATTGCATTCAATTCTGGTCCCCTTGCTGCAGGAAAGATGTTGTTAAACTTAAAAGGGTTCAGAAAAGATTTACAAAGATGTTGCCAGGGTTGGAGGGTTTAAGCTATCAGGAAAGGCTGAATAGGTTGCGGCTATTTTGCCCTGCAGCATTGGAGGCTGAGGAGTGACCTTTTAACATAACATCATGAGGGGTATGGATAGGGTGAACAGCCAAGGTCTTTTCCCCAGATTAGGGGAGTCCAAAGTTATAGGGTTTAAACTGAGAGGGGAAAGATTTAAAAGGGATCTAAAGTGCACCTTTCTCATGCAGAGGGTAGTACATGGATGGAATGAACTGCCAGAAGAAGTGGTGAATGCTGGCACAATTACAACATTTAAAAGGAACCTGGATGGATATATGAATAGAAAGGGTTTAGAGGGATATGGGTCAAATGCTGGCAAATGGGAGTGGATTAATTTAGATTACTGGTCGACATGGATGAGTTTGATCGAAGAGTCTGTTTCTGTGCTGCATATCTCCATGACTCTCTGTTACATATAGCATATCTGTGTTTTTGAGAGCTTTTTCACCTGTGGCATGTCATCTCATCTGTATAAGTTTCCACTTTTAGCTATGGTATCTGGTCTGATAGGCAAGTGATACTTATACCTGTATCAAGTATAAACGTAATGAGATGTTTGTTGATATAAACAAGTTCTGTGAAACTAATCACCAATTTTCCGTCAGAATGGCTTGAGTGCATTTTCTTATGAAGTTACATTGTCTAATACATTTACCTTTTTATAAAGTGGAAAGTTCTCCTGCATTAGCCTTTTTGTATGATGAAGCATTTGAAATTTTGCTGTACTGAAACTGTATTGTACTCTTGCACATTTTCTGGAACATGCCCACAATTTTACAGATGTAGCATTTTTTGTAGCTGATTGTTGCTTGTATTATAAGGCATTCTCCCCCACCCCCCAGTGCTTTCTTGGCATCTGTGGATTAGTACCTTCTGAATATATTGAGTTTTTCCTGCTTCTTGGAGTGTTACTCTTTTATAAAGTGAATAGGTTCTATTGCTCTCCAGAAGTGGGGTTGTTCTAATCCTCTAAGGATTTGTCTGTGAATCTTTCTGGTTTCTGATTCTAATAAAATTTGAATAATTTTCTCCAAAGTTAAATCTTCCCTGGATTATAAGAAATCTGACAGACTTATCAATAGTTTGTAACAGACGCATCAGTAGTTACAAAACCATTCTGTTTCTTCTTAACTTTGATTTCAAACCCCGTAGTCACAGTTCTTCATTATCTGTAATTAAATTATTTATGAGCTCCTCTGGAAGCTGACTTCTTCTGTTAAAACTTGTTCTTTCAGGAATTTTATTTGTTTACAGGTAGAATTGTTTATCACACCTTTTAAAAATTTATTAAAAATTTATTAAAAATACCTGTGCCTTCTTTGACATTTTGATGGTTTATAATGTCATGTGCTATCAGACCTATTGAATGCAATAGTTGTATTAACTTGCACAGCTTTGGACTTAGTGTTTAAGTTTGAATCAATTCAGTATTGCGTGAATTGTTTTCTTCAAGATTTCCAATCCTGTGTTCTGTTTGGCTCATCCCTGAGATTGAATCATTTTGGAATTAATATTTCTTTAATCATGTGAATATTTGCAGTTATCCCTAAAATTGAACCTAGTTTAAAATGATTTCATCCAAAATTTTACATCATCTTTTTCTTCAAGCTTATATATTTGTACCAAACTATTTTATCTTAACTTTTTTTCTGACTTTAGAGCTCTATGTTACAGCAATGTTCCAGTATTTTCTTTGCCAGCAAGCTTTTAAATTCAGTATTATGGTAATACCATATAAAAATCTTCAAATAATGTTTAAAATTGAGTTCACTAAAAAAACAATATTGTATTGCTTACTTTAAGGTTTAAAATCATATTAAGTGGCAATACCGTATCTCTGTTATACTTCCTAGGGTTTCCTGCCATTATTAATGAGCAAAATCATGGTTTTCCATCTTCTCTAACCAAGTTAAAAGTTTCCTACATCTTCATAGACAAGATAGATGTTTTCGCCTTTCTCAGTTGAAAGCACAATGCACATTGCCTTGCATAATATTTTAAACTACACTCCTGTGGTTGCAGTCTTATTAAATTTTCTTGCTGAAATCATAGTTTAAGATGTTATCTTTTGAAGCCTAGGTTTTTCTAACTTTATTCTTCGTTTGACTCGTTTCACAAATTGTTTAAACTTGTGTGTTTTTTCCCTTAACTAGACTTTGCAAATTTGTCAGTGCTGCTGCCTTGATATAAATTACATTTCTGGCCCTTGCTCTGTCTACTGTAACTGTATGGTATGGTGACTGCTCATGATCATGATGCCAAATGATACTCATTTTGAAGGGTAGGTGGTCTTGTTTCCTCCTGTATTCTCAGTCTGATTTTCTGTGCCATTATTACAGTTCTTCTCCATTGCTTTCAAAGATGTTTAACTTTCTTCCTAGAGCTCCCAATCTCTCCGACTGAGAATTATTCCATATGGACTCTGTAGAAAACTTATGCTCTCATCTTAGCTTAATCTTTATTCTGTGTCTCTTAGTGGTATCGTATGGAAGAGTTTTGCTAGCGTGCTGCTTTCACATTGAGTGTTGCTGACAGATTATGCCATTTGAAAGTGGTAAACTAATTTATTTTTAGATTTTTTTGTTCTGTAAAGTTAAATGGATTCTTTCCACTATTGTTACCTTGAGGTATTTCAGAAATGGTGTCCACTGCTGATTACCATGTCATTTTGGGCTTTGGATTACCAGCCACAGGTAGCTTGTGATTGGGGAATTGTGCTGCCACTAATCCTCCTTCTTATGCTGAGTATCAGGGCCTTTCTAATAGTTAGTGGTACAGGATAGACAACTCATAAGTCTCAACAAGAATAGGAACTTGTTTTAAATAACAAAAGGCAGCTTATGGCATGACAGCTACAGGTAGAAATTCCATTGATTAGTTAAGGAAAATTACTTAAGATTATCAGGAGCCAGAAATGACAAGTCTGTCTCCTTCAGAACCTCATATGAGACCCTCTATTTCTCCAAAGGCTGTGTAACTTCATCAGATAGGCCAAAGCTTAATGCAACATTGGCATTAACTCTTTCAGAACAATTATCATAAGAAAAAAGGGTTAGGTCAATGTAAACTTTCAAAGTTGAAATCAATAGTTCGGTAATAACATGATGTGTTATGAAACCAATGATATTAGATGCAGTTATGATTGTGATCAGACATGATCAAATTGAATGGTGGAACAGTTTTAATGGGCTATTCCTATGTTACGAAGTCAATGGAATCTTGTTAAGGAGCAGCTGCATGAAATATAAAGAAATTAGTTTTCTTTCAGCCCTGCTGGTCCACAGCGATCAGTGATTTAAAAGAATAATTGGCTCGATACTTCATTGACAGTTTGGGATCAGCACTCAGAACCAAAAGGGATGCTTAATCCCCACTGATTTTACAGAACCAATCCTTGACAGACATGTTGTTGACATCAACTGGACAGATGTTTGCAGACTGTCAGTCTCCATAAAGCTGCAGTAATAACTACCAAAGGTAAAGAAACAGCTTCCCATCTCTCCTCCAATTTCAGTGGAAAGTGAACGACTTCAATTGAATTTCACAACACACAGACGTACCTGTGGATCTGGGCAGAGGTGGATGGTGTGGTCAGGGCATTGCCAGTTCAGGATCGGAAGCAGGACAATTGGTCTGGAAACATGGAAGTAATTTGCAATGTTTTCACTATTACCTCAAATGTAACCAATTGACACAGAATGGGTTGTGAATTCAAAGTTGGACCCACAGGTCAAAAGAAGGAGCATTTCATGTTTATTACTTGAATTTAGGTTGAAAATATATCTACTTACACTGTATAAATCACTGGCTAAGCCTCAGTTGGAGCGTTGTATTCAATTCTCAGTATCATGAATCTAGAAGGACGTCAATGCCTTCGAGAGGGTGCAGAGGAGATTTACTAGAATGGTACCAGGGATAAGGACTTCAGCTGTATGGAGACATTAGGGAAAAACAGGAATTATTCTCCATATAGCACAAAAGATGAAGCGATAATTAATACACACATTCAAAATGGTAAACTGCTGTTGTAGAGTTTGTGGGGCCACTGCTGCACTTAAAGGCTTGTGGCAGCTTAAAGCAGTGGGTAACACAAAAAAGGTACTTATGGCATCAAAAACAGTGATGAAGTAATGACTGAGCTCTTCAAAAGCGCATAGAATCTGTTCCAGTTTGTAAAAGAAAGAAAGAAACAAAATGAGAGGGCATAGATTTAAAGTGATAAGAAAATGAAGCAAGGGTGATGTAAGAAAAATCTTTTTCACAGTGAGTTGTTAGGGTGTGAAATGCGCTGCCTGGAAATATGGTCAAGGCAGGTTGAATTGAGGCATTCAAGAGGGCATTGGATGATTTCTTGGACAGAAACAGTGTGAAGAGATATAGGTACTATGTAATAGAACCACTGGGAAAATGGAGTGAATGGCCTCCTTCTCTGCAATAATAATTCTATGATTCTGTGACTTCTAATTTTGAGGAGAGAGGTCATAAAGGACTATGCAATATTCCGTTGAGATATAAGCTCCTGATGTCATCACTGGCATATGTCCTCAGTCTCCATCTTGCTGAGCTCTCTTGTAGCATGGCATGCTAAGGAAAACATCCTATAGTATATCTGAATTATTTAGCTCGAATCCAGACATATTTGTTATCATAGAGTTTTTATGTAAATTTCCACCTCTGCATTAAACATTCATTAGATTCTTCAGTACCATGTGGCCCATGTCTCACTTATACGTTGTAGGAGCTAACATAAGAATCTTGATAATTGAGGATCATCAGCTCTCATTGTCATATCACGTTGGGGCAAATATCCCTTTATGACCAACTCGCCCACTTATTTATTCTTTGCCTATCTGCCTTGGTATCTTCAGGAATGGGAAAATTACATAATTAATATTGAATTTTCTCAACCCTCAACCACGTGGACAATGATGAATCAATATGGTGAGAAATTAGATTCCCAACATTGAGAAACAAAGTCTGATTTTCCACCCAAGGTTTTACCAGCTGGAAGGGAATCTCAGTAATGAGCAGGGAGAGGTCTATTTGCATGCACCAACATCACATTATTACTTATTCTTGTCTCATTCATATGCAGATAGATATTCTCCTACATGACAGAGAGAACCTAGACGGTGACAATTTTCGATATGGAAGTCAGAGTGGGTACCTGGATGCTCCAGCTCATCGCTTGCTCCTTTAGGTCTTCATTGGCCAACTGTTCCCAACATGTCCTGGCACACTGCACAGGCATAAACCACCTGCAACTCTCCTCTGTGAAGTTGGGCATTGGACATGCACCATATCATTAAGGCCTATATCCAGATAATTAGAATACAGTTCTCTATTTCCATATTGCACTGTTGAGCTCATTGACACCTTCAATTGTAATATCTAATCTACAGTGCTGCCTATCTTTGACAATGTGGGGAGTACGGGAGCAAGATTTCATTAACCCTACACTATTTATAATCTGATGTATTTATGTGATATGGTTCATGTTGTTATCAATGGAATAGGTCCCCTTTATTGCAAGTAATGTACAGGCATCACGTGGCCCATCTTATCAGAGTCCTCCGTGCCCCATTGTATTGAGGACTAGACTAAGCTGTTGTCATGTGAGATATTGCTCACATTAATAATGTTATTTACTTATTTGTTCATTCTAACTTTTCCTTCTATAACTAACTTCTAACATTAATTTTCAAAGATTTATTAGGAAGGTTCTGTATAAGGCTGAGGAATCAGCATGGATTGTGATTGGCCACTGATCAGTCACCCCTCCAATGATACAGAAAACCAATCCAAGCTAGAATGGAGTTTAACCCTATGACCTCCCAACAGGTATAATAATGACCAGTAAGGAAAGTTACAATCTGGAGGGTAAAAGGGCAGGCCGGAGTTATGAAGCCAAACCCTGTGTGAGAAGCCAATAGCTGGAGCTTGAGCAGTGAGGACAGAGAAAGGATTGCTTTTGGGACAGGTTTCACACTGTGAGCACCCACTTGGCAGGGAACCACCAGGACATTGCTTTAACCAAAGAACAGATAACTGTGACTGGAGCAGGAAAAGTCAAATTCTAAGGCCGTGGAGCCATAGCTGATTGAGGAGACTGCCCAGAAGAAGGAACCAACCCAACTCACTAACTCTTTCAAAGGTTTCAGCACTTCCCTTATCACACTGTCATAGAGCTGCTCAGATCAATTTAGCCTATTCGGAGATCGGAATTGCTAACCTGAGATTCAAATACTCTGAATCTAGTCATGTGGCTTACCATCTTTGTCTCTTTCTATCTTTAATCTAATATCTAACCTCCATGATTAATCTTTTGTTTTGTCTGTCAAGTTTAAGAGCCAGCTTGAGGGGAACATTGGATTTTAGGGTAAAGCTCTGCGTAGTTAATTAATGATTTGTGTCATTGCAATTTCTAGAATTTGATAAAGTACTTCTTATTAGTAATAAGTAAGTATTTTTGTAATAAATAATTATTCTTGGTTTCTGTAAAATAAATGGTCTCAGAGGTCTTTGTGGTAAGTATTACCCAGGGGCAGTAAATTGAGGGACAGGTCAGTTGGGAGGGGTTATTGCAATGCCTTCATAAAACTTTCATCACATGTAACCGACTTGCGGTTTTCCACTTTGTGTTTATCCATGTGGTTAATCCAGTGTCTGCAACATTAAAGTCCCGTTCTGTTTCGGATATCTCTCACATATGTCCATTGGAACTGTAACCAATGGATCCAGTCATAGCAAGGATTACTGCTGTTGTGGTTGTAGTGAAATGAAGACACAGGGGAATCAAGGAAGGACAGGAAGCTCAGAAGCAGTAGCAACCTCCACCAGCTGCCAATCAGCCTCCACATGAAGATGTCACAGTTGAAGTTCCCCTTCAGGATATGAGGGGTTACAGAAAGTCCAGAATCCATTGTCCTTGATGTCATTTCCTCCAGATGAGCAAGGTGTCATCATAGGCTGAGGATCCACAAAGAAACTGTTACATAGCTGTTTCCTCTTCTGGACCAGGTCTGAATAGGTGGCTGTCCATTCTAACCCAGGTGACCTGAATGGGTGGCTGTCCATTCTAACCCAGGTGACCTGAATGGGTGGCTGTCCATTCTAACCCAGGTGACCTGAATGGGTGGCTGTCCATTCTAACCCAGTGACCTGAATGGGTGACAGTTGCACTAAATATTTGTGCAACTGGCTGCTTCCAAGGATCAACTTAGTGAGCTGTACATTGTTTCTCAATCCTCAACACACAAACATACGAGGCCTGTTATTGATACAACTTATGATAGAGTGCTGCAGTCTATCATGTCTCCCTATGACAAGAGCAGTACTGTAGCCTGAGCTGTAGGTTTTGCTGATATAGCTGGTTTCCCCTGGATGCGGACACAACAGACTGTACATGTCTTGTTCAGAGAATCCTATCAGAACACAGCAGGCTTCATTAACAGAAAAGGAGTTCAATTCCATCTGAGTACAAGTCATCTGGGATCATTGGTATCACATCCTCTAAGTCTGTAGCATGTGGCCTATATTTTTGAGAAAGCTTATACTCCTGCTTCAATTTCAGGACTGAACGCCTTATGAGGATGATTACTGGGAGGCAAGGGCTACTCTCTGCAATCATGGCCGATGATTCCATTATCAATTCCCTGAGGCTGAACGTAGATACAACATAACGCATTCTTCCAGCAGTGCCAGTCTGGAGCAGATGATAGACCTCCTGAAGATGAGGTTCAGATGGTTGGATCAGTCTGGGGGAGGGGCTTCACTATTGTTCAATCAGAGATGGCCGTGTGGTCCTTGAATATTGTGCTGTGCACAACTGGTGCAGGCAAAGAAGGGATCTGATGGTGACTGAAGAGCTGGGAGAGCAGCAGCAGTGTTTTGAGGAAGAGGATCAGGAAATTGAGCAAGAGGAACATCACTTACTGCTTGATAGAGTCCTGCAGCATTAGGAGGCAATAAACAAGACAGAGCTAAACTGACACTCACTTCCAATAGCTCTGAACTGAGCGTAGTGTTCATTTATTGACTGTAAAGACCAAAGACTTTACGATATAATAGCAGAATTAGGTCATTTGGCCCATTGAGTCTGCTATACTATTTAATCTTGGCTGATATGTTTCTCAAGTCGAGATTGTGGTGCTGGAAAAACACAGCAGGTCAGGCAGCATCCGAGGTGCAGGAAAATTGACATTTCGGGCATAAGCCCTTCCTTAGGAATGATATTTTCTAAACTCCATTCTCCTGCCTTCTCCCCATAACCCTTGATGCCCTAACTAATTAATTACCTATGAATCTCTATCTTCTACATACTGAATGGCTTGCCCTCCATGAATTTCACAGATTCACCACTCTCTGGCTGAAGAAATTCTTCCTCACCTCAGTTCTAAAGGGCCATCTTTCAGGTACAGGTCTCTCCTACTCATGGAAACATGTTCTCCATGTCCACTCTATCCAGGCCGCTCGATATTCTGTAAGTTTCAATCAGATCTCCCTCATCCTTCTGAACTCTATAGAGTACACACCCTGAGTACACAAGTACTACATTCACAACATCATTCTTGTAAACGTCCTCTGGAACCCCACCAATGCCAGCAGATCCTTCCCTGAATACAGGACCCAAAACTGCTTACAATATTCCAAATGTGGTCTGATCAGAGACTTATACAGCCTAGCAGTACATAGGAGACAGTGAGGTCTGCAGATGCTGGAGATCAGAGTTGAGAGTGTGTTGCTGGAAAAGCACAGCAGGTCAGACAGCATCCGAGGAGCAGGAAAATCGACGCTTCAGGCCGGAGCCCTTCACCAGGAATGAGGCCTAGCAGTACTCTCTGCTCGTGTACTCTAGGCCTTTTGAAATGAATGCTAACATTATATTTGTCTTCCTAACTGTCAACTGAATTTGTGTGCGAGACTTAATAGAATCCCGAACAAGTATTCCCAAGTCCCTTTGTCCGAAGGCTTTCCCCATTTCAAAAACAGTCTATGCCTCTATTCTTTCTACCAACGTGCATAATCTCACACTTTCCCACCTTGCATTCCATCTGCAAATTCTTTGCCAACTCTCCTAGCCTGTCCAAATTTGTCCGCAGCCTCCTTGCTTCCTCAACATTACCTGTCCCTCCGAATATCTTTGTGTCATCTGCCAACTTAGCAACAATGCCTTCAGTTTCCTTACCCAGATCATTAATCTTGGCTGTTATACTGAAAAAGATCTTTGCCTTCTGCCAGTCAGCCAATGCTCTATCCATGCTGGTATCTTGCCCCTAACACCATGCGTTCTTATTTTACTTAGCAGCCTTCTTTCTCTCCTTTGTCTAATTTGCTCAATACCTTCTCAAAGACTTCCAGCAGATTTGCTTGACAAAGCTGTGCTGACTCAGCCCTATTTTACTATACACTTTTGAGTACTCCACAATCTCATCCTTAACAATGGACTATAAAAGCTTACCAATGACTGAGGTCAGGCTAACTGGCCTATAATTCACCATTTTCTCTTCCCTCCCTTCTTAAACAGAGGTGTTACATTAACCATTTTCTGGTCCTCTGGAACCCTCCCTAACTCTAGTGATTTCTGAAAGATCACCACCAATATCTTTAGTTATCACCTTCAGACTATGGTGGCTCAGTGGTTAGCATTGCTGCCTTAGAGTAATAGGGACCCGGGTTCAGTTCCTACCTTGGGTGACTGTCTGTGTGGAGTTTGCACATTCTCCCATGCCTGTGTGGGTTTATTCCCACACTCCCAAAGATGTGCAGGTTAGGTGAATTGGCCATGCTAAATTGCCCATACTGATGCAAGTACCAATTCATTTCCCATTACTACTTTTCCAGCTGTCCAATGTCCATTCTTGCCTTTCTTATGTTTTATAAATCTAAAAAAACTCATACAATTTTCTTATAATTACTTGCTAGCCTACCCTTATGTTTCTTCACTGTACCCTCCATTAATTTTTTTTAGTTTCCTCTGTTGGTTTTTAAAGACTTTCCAATCCTTTTGCTTCCAACTAATCTTCACACATTGTATGCTTATTCTTTTGCTTTCATGTTGTCCCTGACTTCCCTTGTCAGCCATGGTTGCCTTGTCCTTCCCTTAGCAACTTTCTTTTTTCTTGAAATAAATTTCCACTGTGCCTCCTGAATTATCCCCAGAAACTCCTGCCATTGCTGCTCCACTGTCTTCCCTGCTGGGCTCCCCTTCCAATCAACTCTTGCCAGCTCCTCCTACATGTATTTGTCGTTACCCTTATTCAAGTGTAATACTGTTACATCTGATTTCCAGGTTCTTCCCCTCAAACTGCAGGATGAATTCTATCATATTATGGTCACTGTCCCCTAAGGGTTCCTTCACCTTAAAATTAATCCAATCTGCCTCATTGCATGTCAGCAAATCCCGAGCTGCCTGTTCCTTTTTGGTCTGTACCACAAGCTGCTCCAAAAAACAATCTCAGAGACATTCCACAAATTCTTTTTCTTGGGATCTACTACAAACCAGATTTTCCCAGTCCACCTGCAATTTGTTTTTAATTAATTCATGGAATGACAGTGTCACTAGCCAGGTCATCATTTACTGCCCATTCCTAACTGCCCAGGGGGCAGTTGAGAGCCAACCACATTTCTGTGGATCTGGAGTCACATGTAGACCAGACAAGTAAGGATGGCACTTTTCTACCTGAAGTGAATCAAATGGGAATTAACAACAATTGGCAATAGATTCATGACCATCATTCGATTCTTAATTCCAGATTTTTTTATTGAATTAAAATTCCACCATCTGCCATGGCAGGATTTGAACCCAGGTCCCCAGAACATTACAGGGGTCTCTGGATTAATAGTCCAGTGATAATACCATTGAATTCCCCCATGATTATCACAATAGTACCTTTCTAATATGCCTTTGCTAAATCCTGATACATTTTCTTCCCAACATGCTGACTACTGCCTGCTACTATTCATATCTCTCATAAGGATATTTTTACTTTGGAATTCCTCAACTCTACCCACTCAGACTCTACACCTGCTGACTCTTATTGCATCTTGCTATTGATTTAAATTCATTTCGTACTGGCAAAGCAACCTTGCCCCCTCTGCCCACCTGCTTGTCCTCTCAATATGACACATGTCCTTGTATATTTAGTTGAAACTTTATTGCTGGAACAGCACAGCAGGTCAGGCAGCATCCAGGGAACAGGAGATTCGACGTTTCGGGCACAGGCCCTTCTTGTATATTTAGTTCCTAGCCCTGATCTTCTTGCAGGCGTGTCTCTGCAACGTTCACAACATCCTACCAGCCAATTTCAATCTGCCCTACAAACTCATTTTCCGTGTTTCATATACTGCGTGCATTTCAGTGCAACACTCGTAGTCCTGTGTTGCCCACCTCATTCTCATACTTGTCCCCTTAGGTGCTGTGCCTGAAGTTAGATCCCCGAACCTTTCTATCCTCTGTATCCTACTACTTGTTCTGGAAACTGTAATAACCTCTCCTGGGCCCTTTCCCACTTTAACTAAATTTGCTGTTGCTCAAAGGCAAGCAGTACCTGTTTATCCCCAGAACAGATACAGATTATCTGATGCTCCCAACATTGAACAATGGCAAGATGTTATTGTCCTTGCACATAGGGAAAGAGTAACCCTTCTTCAGGCAGGGCCCTAACATGATCTTGTGTTAAAGACAAGTAGACTGAGTAGCTTGATCCTTGTAGCTGCAGTTACAGTGATCAGATAGGTGATGAGATACGTGAGATTTTATTTCCAATGAAGAATCACCCATGTACATGCAGAAGCTGTGCTTTTTGGTTCCCCTCCCCCGACATGTAACTGATATTCCTGGCGAGCAGCAATTGACCTGTGTGCAACTAGGCTTTACAAGTGGTGTTGGCGGTGGGATTCCAGAAAGTTCCTGGCTGTGGCAAATACTAATTCTGCGGTGAGCGACAGAGTGACACCTTGGAACGAGGAGAGCAACGGAGAATTGTGCGAAAGAACTTTGTAGAGCTCACAGAGAAACCTTCATGGAAAAAAAAACTTGCTGAAATTGACAATTAGCCAATCTTCGGGAAAATTCATCTCTAAAGTTCCCTGAAAAGGAGCACAAATGTAAGTCAACCTACCACCCAGAAAAATAGGAAACTCCAGGTTTCTCATTTGTTGCTATTTAACCCTCAGCTTTGATATTCCAGACATTTCTAAAAGGATGGCAGCTATAATGCAACAGAGAGGTTGGTGATGGGATACACATTCGGGTAAAGAGTGAGAAATGAGACTATTTTCCTGCAATCCTCTCTGCTGTGTGTGGCTGCATAAGGAAAAGTAGGTCAGTCAAGTCTGCATTTGAAGGAGATCAAGGTAATGGAAGAGGGCGGCCTATCTCAAGATGAGACGTGAAGGTTCAATTGGGGCGATTGAGAGTTATAGGGTAGCCAGGAAGGACCTGAAGAGAGAGCTAAGAGCAGCAAGGAGGGGACATGAAAGGTCCTTAGTCGGTAGGATTAGGGAAAACCCTAAGGCTTTCTATAGGTATGTTAGGAATAAAAGAATGACTAGGGTAGGAATAGGTCCAGTCAAGGATAGTAGTGGGAAGTTGCGTGTGGAGGCGGAAGAGATTGGGGAGACACTGAATGAATACTTTTCTTCAGTATTTACTCAGGAACAGGGCATTGTCGTCGATGTGAATACTGAGTCACAAATAAGTAGAATGGATGGCTTTGAGGTATGTAGAGAAGAGGTGTTGGAAATCCTGGAAAAGGTGAAAATAGATAAGTCCCCTGGGCCTGATGGCATTTATCCTAGGATTCTCTGGGAAGCAAGGGAGGAGATTGCAGAGCCATTGGCCTTGATTTTTATGTCCTCTTTGTCCACAGGAGTAGTGCCAGAAGACTGGAGGATAGCAAATGTGGTTCCCTTGTTCAAAAAGGGGAGTAGGGATAACCCTAGTAACTATAGGCCGGTGAGTCTCACTTCTGTTGTGGGCAAAGTCTTAGAGAGAATTGTAAGGGATAGGATTTATGCACATCTGGATAGGAATAATGTGATCAAGGATAGTCAGCATGGTTTTGTGAAGGGCAGGTCGTGCCTCACAAATCTTATTGAATTCTTTGAAAAGGTGACGAAGGAGGTTGATGAGGGGAAAGCGGTAGATGTGGTATATATGGATTTTAGTAAGGCGTTTGATAAGGTTCCCCATGGTAGGCTACTGCAGAAAATACGGAGATATGGCATTGAGGGTGAGTTGGAGGTTTGGATTAGGAATTGGCTGGATGGAAGAAGACAGAGGGTAGTAGTTGATGGCAAAGTTTCTTCATGGAGTGCCGTCACTAGCGGTGTTCCGCAAGGATCTGTTTTGGGAACATTGCTGTTTGTCATTTTTATAAATGACCTGGAAGAGGGGTTAGAAGGTTGGGTGAGCAAGTTTGCGGATGATACGAAAGTCGGAGGAGTTGTTGACAGTGAGGAAGGATGTGGCAGGTTACAGCAGGATATAGAGAAGCTGCAGAGCTGGGCAGAAAGGTGGCAAATGGAATTCAATGTAGCTAAGTGTGAGGTGATTCACTTTGGGAAGAATAACAAAAAGATGGGGTACTGGGCTAATGGTCGGATACTTGGTAGTGTGGATGAGCAGAGGGATCTTGGTGTCCATGTACACAGATCTCTGAAAGTTGCCACCCAGGTAAATAGTGCGGTGAGGAAGGCATATGGCGTACTGGCTTTTATTGATAGAGGAATTGAGTTCCGGAGTCCTGAGGTCATGATGCAGTTGTATAAAACTCTGGTGCGGCCGCATCTGGAATATTGTGTGCAGTTTTGGTCGCCATACTATAGGAAGGATGTGGAGGCACTGGAACGGGTGCAGAGGAGGTTTACCAGGATGTTGCCTGGTGTGGAAGGAAGATCGTATGAGGATAGACTGAGACACTTGGGGCTGTTTTCATTAGAGAAAAGAAGGTTTAGGGGTGACTTGATTGAGGTGTACAAGATGATTAGGGGGTTAGATAGGGTTGACAGTGTGAACCTTTTCCCGCGTATGGAGTCGGGTATTACAAGGGGGCATAGCTTTAAATTAAGGGGGGGGTAGATATAGGACTGAAGTTAGGGGTAGGTTCTTCACTCAGCGAGTCGTAAGTTCATGGAATGCCCTGCCAGCAGCAGTGGTGGACTCTCCCTCTTTATGGGCATTTAAGCGGGCATTGGATAGGTATATGGAGGATAGTGGGTTAGTATAGGTTAGGTGGGCTTGGATCGGCGCAACATCGAGGGCCAAAGGGCCTGTACTGCGCTGTATTCTTCTATGTTCTATGTTCTATGTAATGCAGGAACTAACTAAAGTGGACTTCTGCTGTCTGAGTGATTAAATCTGACCCAAATTCCTTAAATAATGGAGTTATGAATATAGATTTCAGATTTCAATAGGTTTTGGTGTTTTTGGACAAAATCTGCCTCTGCATATCAATTGAAAGAGGATTGTGCAGCTGATAGTTTGCATTTATAGGATCTCATAAACAAATCATACTGACAAGGAACTACATAAACAGGTGCTTTCAATAAAGGGTAACTGGGATTTTGTACAAAACTTCATGGCAGATTTTCAACAGCAGCTTTTGCAAAATAGAAATACAGCAAACTGGTTGATAAACAAGTTACAGTCCACGCCAAGTGACTATGGCAAGCCATGTTACATAATGCACAAAACCATTTTTTTCAGGCATCCCGCTTTTTACATAATAATTATATGCACTCTCAATATACATGTGTGTAGTAATTAAAATGATCATTCATTAACAAAATCTACAAGCTGAATTTTACTAGAAATTGGCTAAGAGTCAATTTTGTTGAGTATCTTCGAGAGTTTCTCTCTGCTAGCCAGAGTGTGCTTTCTCACACTATTCTCCTCCGCTTACACCATCAGCTGTGCACTTTCTCTGGAGCAATGTTCATGCTATTTTCCACTTAGAAATGATGGATATACCAGGATTCTGGGATTTCTGGGATTCCCGGTGCTGTCACCATTTTTAAAACCCAGCCATGCACCTCTTTGAATTTGCCAGGCAGGAGCTGCCCTTGAGATGTTAAATAATCATGTAAATGTGCGCCACAGAGTTGTGGGAGTGGGATAGGGAGTTTGGGTTGTGGGGTCATAGGGATGGCAACACAAAGGGGAACATGAAAGATGGTGGGTACATCTTGTTTCTCAGCAACTCATCCTCCAGAACATGAAATTGAAACTTTGCCGCGTTGAATTGAAAGTCACCATGCAAGAACTGTACTAAATGGCTGACACCTCAAGCAGATTGCTATTTATTTCTTAGGCGGGGTGGGGAGAAGAAATCTAGGAAATGTTAGTCTTGTTAGTGGGCAGCTGCTGCAATAATGCCTTCTCTTGTACAGTAATTCAAATAACTTGCTTCAATTTGAACTCCATTGGGAGGACATTCATTGTCCAACCATCCTCTGTCTTCTATGGGCCAGCCAATTCTGTATCCAGACAGCCAAATTTCCCTGTATCCCATGCCCCCTTACTTTTTAAATGAGTGTACTATGGAGAACCTTATCAAAGGCCTTGCTAAAATCTAAGTACACCACATCCACTGCTTTACCCTGACTAATGTGTTTTGCCACATCCTCAAAGAATACAAAAAGGCTTGTGAGGTATGACCTGCCTCTCACAAAGCTATGCTTACTATTTCTAATCAAACTATGCTTTTCTAAATAATCATAAATCCTGTCTCTCAGAATCCTCTCCAATAATTTGCTCACCACTGACAAAAGACTGACTGATCTGTAATTCCCAAGGTTATCCTTATTCCCTTTCTTGAACAAAGGAATAACATAGAACACAGAACAGTACAGCACAGAACAGACCCTTCAGCCCACGATGTTGTGCGGACCACTGATCCTCATGTATGCACCCTCAAATTTCTGTGACCATATGCACGTCCAGTAGTCTCTTAAATGTCCCCAATGACCTTGCTTCCACAACTGCTGTTGGCAACGCATTCCATGCTCTCACAACTTGCTGTGTAAAGAACCTGCCTCTGACATCCCCTCTATACTTTCCTCCAACCAGCTTAAAACTATGATCCCTCGTGTTAGTCATTTCTGCCTTGAGAAATAGTCTCTGGCTATCGACTCTATCTATGCCTCTCATTATCTTGTATACCTCAATTAGGTCCCCTTTCCTCCTCCTTTTCTCCAATGAAAAAAGTCCGAGCTCAGTCAACCTCTCTTCATAAGATAAGCCCTTCATTCCAGGCAGCATCCTAGTAAACCTCCTCTGAACCCTCTCCAAAGCATCCACATCTTTCCTATAATAGGGCGACCAGAACTGGACGCAGTATTCCAAGTGCGGTCTAACCAAAGTTTTATAGAGCTGCAACAAGATCTCACGACTCTTAAACTCAATCCCCCTGTTAATGAAAGCCAAAACACCATATGCTTTCTTAACAACCCTGTCCGCTTGGGTGCCATTTTAAGGGATCTATGTACCTGCACACCAAGATCCCTCTGTTCCTCCACACTGCCAAGAATCCTATCTTTAATCCTGTACTTAGCTTTCAAATTCGACCTTCCAAAATGCATCACCTCGCATTTATCCAGGTTGAACTCCATCTGCCACCTCTCAGCCCATCTCTGCATCCTGTCAATATCCCGCTGCAGCCTACAACAGCCCTCTATACTGTCAAGGACACCTCCAATCTTTGTGTCGTCTGCAAACTTGCTGACCTATCTTTCAATCCCCTCATCAAAGGCATTAATAAAAATTACAAACAGTTGAGGCCCAAGGACAGAGCCCTGTGGAACACCACTCACCACAGACTTCCAGGCAGAATATTTTCCTTCTACTACCACTCGCTGTCTTCTGTTGGCCAGCCAATTCTGTATCCAGACAGCTAAGTTCCCCTGTATCCCATTCCTCCTGACCTTCTGAATGAGTCTACCATGGGGAACCTTATCAAATGCCTTGCTGAAGTCCATATACACCACATCCACAGCTCGACCCTCATCAACTTTTCTAGTCACATCCTCAAAGAACTCGATAAGGTTTGTGAGGGATGACCTGCCCCTCACAAAGCCATGTTGACTGCACTTAATCAAGCCATACTCTTCCAGATGATCATAAATCCTATCCCTCTATCATCTCATCGTACTCCAGTGGATAGTGAGGATGCAAAGATCATCGCCAAAGGTGCTGAAATCTCTTCTCTTGCTTCCCATAGTAACCTTGGGTATTTCCTGTCTGGCCCAGGGAACTTCTCTATCTTCATGGTTTTCAAAATTTCCAGCACATCCTCCTTCTTAACATTAAACTGTTCGAGCATATCAGCCTGTTTCACACTGTCCTCACAAATGACAAGGTCCCTCTCACTGATGAATACTGAAATGAAGTATTCATAAAGAACCTCCCCTACCTCCTCCAACTCCAGACATAAGTTCCCTCCACTGTCCCTGATCAGCGCTACCCTCTCTCTGGCCAACAGGGCTGTTCCCTCCCAGTTGGGGAACATTTCAGAGGCCAGGGACATTTGGCCTCAAATCTTCTGGTGACCATCCTCCAAGACGGACTTCAGGATATGCAACTGTGCAGAGAGACCAAGCAAAGGCTGATAGCCAAGTTCGGAACCCATGAGGATGGCCTCAACTGACACCTTGGGTTTATGTCACACTACAGGTGACCACACTACATTTTATACACACACACATACACACACACACACGGACACATACCCATACACTCTTACATACAAATGCACAGACCATCTCATAAACACGCTCTCTCATACAGACACACATACATCCTCCACACACATACCTTCTCACAGGCTTATACTCCATCACACTCACTCACACACTTTACCAAGTGTGCACACATGCAAACACACACTCTTTTACGTGCACTTACCCACACACACTCAAATGCACACACTCACGCTGTCTCTCTCATGCATGCACACACACATATAAGTCGATGGGGTGAATTTGCATTTGCAGAATTATATTTGCAGATAAATTCTATTTTGTTCAAAAAGTGCACAGTTTGTAGGTAGTCAATCCATGTAATATTTTATAAATTCCTACTTTGTAAATAGCTGAAAATGTGTTGCTGGAACAGCACAGCAGGTCAGGCAGCATCCAGGGAACAGGAGAATCGACGTTTCGGGCATAAGCTCTTCTTCAGCCCTTCTCCTGTTCCTGGATGCTGCCTGACCTGCTGCGCTATTCCAGCAACACATTTTCAGCTCTGATCTCCAGCATCTGCAGCCCTCACTTTCTCCTCCTACATTGTAAATAGGACCAGTCTGACTCAAGATTGGAATACAGACAGACTCTAACCTCATACCTTTAATGCATTGTCTGAGATGTCACTTTTTTTTTATAAAATCTTAAGTTATCTCAAGAATGTAACTGAAAAGAAGTTCTGGGATTTACATTTTAATGAACCAAAACCTGCAACCCATTCTAAAATATGAAAGACTTACCAGTAGTCTAGATTTGTTCAATTTATCATTTCAGTTGCATGGCACTGTAATCTTTTGCTATAAATTCTGTGTGTTGTTTTGCATGGAAGAGGGATAGCACCTTTGTGAAGATTAAGAGTGTGTTAGCGCTGCTGGAGCAGTGCAGCATAGTGCATAAAGCCTGCTGGGTCGGTTGGTAACTGAAGTCTCCAGGTGCCCATTCAGGCCGTCTTGTCAAACCAATGCTAACATTTTCTTCTCTTAAAGAGTGAGGATCTCTGCTGCCCTTGGTCCTATTAGCTGTGCTGTATGCCAGCTTTTCCTGCATTGAGACAAAAGACAGATTTGAGACCGATGAGGTAGATGCCAAAGCAGTTAATGCAGGAGCAGCAGAGGTAGAGAGGTGTCCTTAGTGAATGAGTAGAAAGTGTAGAGAGTAAGAATTCCAGATTCTCAACAGAGTAATCTCCAGCACTCCAGAGACTGCTGGAGGTCAGGAACCTGCTCAGCTCCAGGCAGAAGATACCTCCATGCTCTCAGCCATTGATGACTTTGTCAGATTGCACAAACAGGTCCAAGAGCAGCAGACAGCTTATGCACTTATTATGTGCCAGATGTGTGCATAAACCTGCACTGTGTCAGCTCAGTATTGATGACAAGATGAGAGGGAGAATGAGGGATCTCACCCTCACTCTAGCTCCTCCTTCCTCTCAGGGAGACAGAGTGGTGCAAGTAGGCACCCATAGGGAGAAGGGCCACACATAGGATCCCCATAACACTCTTCTCAGGTAACTCCAAAGATACCCACCCCCTCCACCTCCTCCCTTCTTTGATCCCAAAATCTACAGACGTTCACGCAGAAGAAGCTGAGCCTGCACCTGGACAGGTCTCTTTCAACAGGCCTGTTTCTTGAGACTCAAACACCCCCTCGGAGCGACCGGTCTTTCAGGTCAATTACAGAGAGAGCTCCCTGCACCCTCACTACAGGTGTCAGAACTGCACATAGACATAGTGAACGGGAGAGGAAGAAAACAACTTACTGTTGTGGCATGGGTGACACACCATTGCACACAACCTTTCACTTATGTAAATGTAAGTTCACTTCCACCTTTAAAATGTTTGCTGTCATTTTTGCTGTTGGAACTGGTTAAGTCACATCCATGTGGGAAATGAGCAGCCATTTCAGATATTCCAGGAATACACAATACTCCTGCTGAGGTATAACAAGTGTCTTGCACAAGTTCAACATCACCTCCATGCTCTGGTACCCAGTTGCTCTATTAATAAATTTGAGAACACTGTATGCTTTATTTACTGCTCTCTCTCTGACATGTCACCTTCAATGATCTGTGCACAAATTGCATTTAGGGTTTAGGGTTAGGATTAAGGTTAAGTTTAGGGTTATGGTTAGGATTAAGGTTAGAGTTAGGGTGTTCCATCTGCTCCTGCAGCCTCTTTAGTATTGTACCTCTTATTTTATATTTTCTTTCAATGTTCTTCCAACCAAGGTGGATCACCTCACAATTCTGTGCATTGAACCTCATCTTCCACGTTTAGGCTATTTGCAAGCTTTGAAATTGTTCCCTGAATGCCAAGGTCTAGATCATTACTTTATATATCACGATATGCAAAGATCTGAATACTAACTCTTTGGAAACCCCACTACAACTCTTCTGCCATTCTGAAAGATATCCATTGATCATTACTCTCTGTTTCCTATCACTCGGGTAATTTTATATTTACAATGCTAATGCCAAGAAAGGTTAATAGTTTGGGAAGATGAGGTTTGTGAAAGCCATTGAGTAGACATAATTAGACACAGGAAAAGTTAGAATGTGTGTGTTGAGCACACAGTTAGAGAGTTAGAGTGAGTGTTAGTATCACATAGTTACAGAGTTAGAAGGAAGGAGAAGATAGTGTCACACATGTCTGTGGAACACAGAAACTCATTGACTTTCTTCCTGCACTGTTGGGCATCCCATTTAAGCTGGGACATAGTCCTAACCTAGACTGCAAGCTGGGTCCAGGCTAGCTGTGTCTGGTGGCTTGGCTTCCTATAGTGGTCAGCTAGATAAAGACCTTAGAACCATAAGGCATAGAAGCAGAGGCAGGCCATTCAGCCCGTCAACTCTGCTGCACCATTCCATGAAACCTTCGCTGACCTGATAATTCTCAAGTCCACCTTTCTGCCTTTTCCCAAATTACTTTGTTCCAATCAATGCTTTACTGTATCTCCCTTACAAATATGGGTACACTCCTCCTTCACTCCCCGAGTCTGCAGCCCCCCCCAGCTCCCATGGAGAGGTTCTCAAGTCACCTTCCACTGGCAGTGCATCCCACCTCCCCACCACCCCTCCCCCTCCCCGCCATCTCCTCAACAGCATCCCACTGACTCCCTCAACCTCCTTTGCCCAGTTTCACTGGACAGACATGAAGGACTGACTGTGACCCACCCCTCGAGTGACCTAACCAGACAGCCCTGGCCAGTGAGTGCCTAGATCTTTGATGCAACAGCATTGGCCCTACTCTTCAGACTGACTGGTATGGAGCTAATAGACTGACTGTGACCTACATCCTGAACTGCAGAAGAACAGTCCTCCTAATTCAAACTCTATGTTCAGACGTCTGATGGTGTCCAATCCCTTGGATGAGCTATTATATTGGTGGCTGCCGTTGACCTACTGTGCAGGGTCCCCCTAATTGACAGATGTCTCCACAGAATTCACTGAGGACTATTGTCCTGATGTTTTGTGACCGGGCTGCTTGCTTGCTTGCTGCACACGGACATTGTTTACTACATAAGCAGCTGCACATGGTGTTGGAGGGAGATCATCATGGCACAGTACCGCACAGCAAGATGTGAAACCCTGAGGCTAAGGGCTGCTGACCAACAATAGAACTGTCTGGTTGTCAATTGCCAAGTTACTCCTAGGCATGGCAAGGCAAGGTGGGGGTGCAGTGAGCTTGCAGGTCGGCACTGACTAAGTGATGACTAAGACAGCTAGCGAGCAGCCCTGAGATACTGCCTGTTCCTGGTGTCTGTCCCTACATTCAAAGTGCCCTGACAGCAGCCTTCAATGCTTGATACCAGTGGGCCCTGAAAAGGATGTTTGTGTTTCCTGAGCATCCTTCAAGTGGATCAGACAGTTGCTATGAAAACCTCTGTGAGGTTGGCAAATGTTGGATGCTAATGCTCGTGGATGAGGGTTTCATGTGGCTGATACCCATGGATCCTGCCTTGAGATGCTGTTGCTTGGTGACTGATATGGAGGCTCATTGCAGCCAGGAGAAAGTGAAGACTGCAGATGCTGGAGATCAGAGTTGAGAGTGAGGTGCTGGAAAAGCACAGCAGGTCAGGTAGCATCCAAGGAGTAGGAGAATTGACGTTTCGGGCTTAAGCCCTTCATCAGGAATCATTGCAGTCAGCAGTGAGCTGAAGTCACTAGGTGACAGCTCTGTCTTCCCTGCTGAGAATAATTGAGAATTTTAGTTTGCTCTTGGCAGGGAGGCTGCATGTTAATGAGGCGATATGTGTGGATAATAAATTCGTTAACAAACAATAACCCCCTTATAGGCACCTTGCTGCTGCCAAGTGAGAGCTTCGCCTCAACACCCAGAACAGTTAAATGAAGCTGTGAGTTATCAAGATAGGCCTCATTGGACTTCTTGCACAATTCTATCACTTGTCCATTGTCTTTCAGACCCTATAAGATTCCCCAATGTCTCTTAGAGAAAACTGGTGGCAATTGCATAGAAGAAGTCTCAAGTAGGAGAATATAAGGGGCAAAATGAAACAATATACTGTGACGGTGAATAGTTGATCAGACCTCACATTTCAGAGTCATAGAGTCATAGAGATGTACAACACAGAAACAGACCCTTCAGTCCAACTCGTCCATGCTGACCAGATATCCCAATCCAATCTAATCCCACCTGCCAGCACCCGGACCATATCCCTCCAAACATTTCTTATTCATATGCCCATCCAGATGCCATTTAAACGTTACAATTGTACCACCCTACACCACTTCCTCTGGCAGACCATTCCACACATGCACCACCTAGGGGTTAGGTTGTAAGTTTTCTGCCTCTTCTGCCTCTAAAAGAGCAATGTCAGACATAACTGCTGAAAATCCCAAATGAAAAATACCTGAGAGAAAAGTACAACTGACTGTCTTTAATCATTTTCATGAATAGTAAAACAACAAAATATACTCAAATGATAGAAAAATAGGTACAGAGTTTGTATTTTAATCACAATCCTTTCCCTACAGCTTGTATCAGATTTCAAATCTGCTTCATCTTGCGTGCAGGTTTAGTCGATTTGTTCAGGTAACCTAACCTATGTAAATATGGGTGACTTTTCAGTAATTAACAATTGTAATGAAATTATTCAAGCACTTTAACTGGCCATATTTCATCAGCAAATTTTCTCACCACATTAAAATGCAGTGGAACTTTTAATTAGTGTCATAAAATTTCAGGCACATACTGTAATTACTTGGGAAGTAGCGATGCATGAGACTTGTTGCAATATTTTAATTGAACTAGGGTCACACTTTTCAAAGCACATGGCCCAGAACAGGACTGTTTAATGACTACACATATGTTACCACTGCTATAATGATAATGCTTCTCTTTGATTTTTGATGTATTATTATGATTGGCAGTTACTTTAGTGACATCCAGTAAAATTTAGGTGGTGGATTTAGGCTGACAATACTTGCCTCAAAACACTCAAGCCTCCTAAAATAGTCTGTTATATTTACTAATTTGATGACTGAAGACCTGAGTTGAGTAAATGTCTTGCAACTTAAAAATATCTCCACCACAATTCACCCACACTCTGTGGGTGTGTATTGATGACCTGTGGATGCTACTGGAGAAGACTTGTTGATTGTTATTGACTTTTTTGCTGCATCATCACATCAAACCTTCTGTTCTGAATTTCAGTGGATGTGATAGTTCCTCTGACGAGTCTAGCCAGAGCTCAGTCCATGGTACTGTGGCTGTCAGGAAGAAGATAAGGAAAGCAATGGAGATTGAGGGGGAAATACAAGCATTTCTGCTCCTGCAGATGTGATTCCACCATTGCATCTTGCCTCCTTTGAGACATAGACAGGAAAAAACATAGCATTTTTGAAGTACTTAGAAGTGTACCTGCAATGCCAAAGCATGCAATACAATGGACCAAGTGCTGAGAAATGGGATTAGAATAATTCGTTGTTGTTTTTGAGCAGTCTTAATGGACCGAAGGGCCCAATTCTGTGCTGCATGGCTTTATGACTCCTTGGTACCAGGGTCAAGGATGTCACTGAATGGCATCTGATGTGGGAGGCTGAACAGCTAATAGTTATGGACTATAACGGTATCAATAACTATGGGAGAAACAGGGATGAGGATATGTCGGAAGATTCAAGGTGCTTAGGCTAGAAACAGGAAAACAGACCTGAAAATCTAATAATCTCGCGATCAATCTCCAGTGCCACATGCTAGTGAGTATTGAAATAGGAGGATGCAATAGATGATTGTGTGCTAGAGAGATACCCCATGTTCTAGTCCTGAACAGATTGAATGGATTGCGCTTGAACAGCACTGGGATGAATGCCCTTGTGGGGCAGTTTGCTAGCACTTTTGGGGAGGTCTAAACTAATTGGTAAAGGATGGGAATCAAGAAACTAAATTGGACTTCCTGGAGAAACTTAGTGGGTCTGGCAGCATCGGTTAAAAAAAAGCAGTTAACATTTCAAATCTCGTGACCTTCTTCAGTTGGGGAAGTGTTTCTAAAGCATGTTCAGAAGAATTTTCCAGGTCAATATGTTTCTTGCCTAGTGGATCTGGTCCTGGGGAAAGAGATAGATTAAATAGATCAAGTGCTAACTGGGGATCATTTGGGAACCAGTGATCATAATATCGCAAAAAAAGGACAAAGAGCAATCAAGAGTAAAAATAATTAAGAATATGAACTTAGAAATAAGAGCAAAAACAGGCTATTCAACCTTTGAAGCCTGCTTCACCATATAGTGAGACCACAAATGGTTTACTTCAACATCACTTTCCTGCACTACTCCTGTATCTCTTAATATTTTTAGTATGTAAAAATCAATCAATCTTTGTCTACAACATACCACAATGACTGAGCATTCAAAGCTCCTGGGAAGAGAATTTTACAAATTTAACACTTCTATTAGATTTAAAACAATGATGGAAAAGGATAGACCAGATCTAAAAGTTGAAGTTCTAAATTGGAGAAAGGCCAATTTTGACGGTATTAGGCAAGAACTTTCGAAAGCTGATTGGGGGCAGATGTTCACAGGTAAAAGGATGGCTGGAAAACGAGAAGCCTTCAGAAATGAGATAACGAGAAGCCAGAGAAAGTATAATCCTGTCAGGGTGAAAGGAAAGGCTGGAAGGTATAGGGAATGCTGGCTGACTAAAGAAATTGAGGGTTTGGTTAAGAAAAAGAAGGAAGCATATGTAAGAAATAGACAGGATAGAGCGAGTGAATCCTTAGAAGAGTATAAAGGAAATCAGGAGGGCAAAGAGGGGACATGAGATAGCTTTGGCAAATAGAATTAAGGAGAATCCAAAGAGTTTTTGCTAATACAGAAAGGACAAATGGGTAACTAGGGAGAGAATAGGGCCTCTTTGTGTGGAGCCGCAGAAAATGGGAAGATACTAAATGAGTATTTTGCATCAGTATTAACTGTGGAAAAGGAAATGGAGGATATAAACTGTAGGGAAATAGATGGTGACATCTTGCAAAATGTCCAGATTACAGAGGAGGAAGTGCTGGATGGCTTGAAATGGGTAAAGGTTTAAACCCTGGCAACATCCTTGTAAATCTTTTCTGAACCCTTTCAAGTTTCACAACATCTTTCCGATAGGAAGGAGACCAGAATTGCACACATATTCCAACAGCCTAACCAATGTACTGTACAGCCACAACATGACTTCCCAACTCCTGTACTCAATACTCTGACAAATAACGGAAAGCATACCAAACGCCTTCTTCACTATCCTACCTACCTGTGACTCCATTTTCAAGGAGCTATGAACCTGCACTCCAAGGTCTTCTTCGAGGAGAAAGTGAGGACTGCAGATGCTGGAGATCAGATCTGAAAATGTGTTGCTGGAAAAGCGCAACAGGTCAGGCAGCATCCAAGGAACAGGAAACAGGCCTGGAGGTCACAGGCCTCCAGTCTGAAAAGCAACCACCACCCTCTGTCTTCTACCTTTGAGCCAGTTCTGTATCCAAATGGCTAGTTGTCCCTATATTCCATGAGATCTAACCTTGCTAACCAGTAGCCCATGGGGATAAATGCAGCACCTCGCATTTATCTGAATTAAACTCCATCTCCTGCTCACCCCATTGGCCCAACTGATCAAGATCCTGTTGTAATCCGAGGTAATCTTCTTTGCTGTCTACCACATCTCCAATTTGGGTGTCATCTGCAAATTTATTAACCATACCTCTTATGCTCGCATCCAAATCATTTATATAAATGACAATAAGTAGAGGACCTAGCACTGATCCTTGTGCTCCACTGGTCACAGGTCTCCAGTCTGAAAAGCAACCACCACCCTCTGTCTTCTACCTTTGAGCCAGTTCTGTATCCAAATGGCTAGTTGTCCCTGTATTCCATGAGATCCATCCTTGCTAACCAGTCTCCCATGGGGAACCTTCTCGAATGCCTTACTGAAGTCCATATAGATCACATCTACTGTTCTGCCCTCATCAATCCTCTTTGTTACATCTTCAAAAAACTCAATCAAGTTTGTGAGTCACGATTTCCCACGCACAAAGTCATGTTGACTATCCCTAATCAGTCCTTGCCTTTCCAAATACATGTGCATCCTGTCTCTCAGGATTCCCTCCAACAACTTGCCCACCACCGACGTCAGGCTCACTGGTCTATAGTTCCCTGGCTTGTCCTTACCACCCTTCTTAAACAGTGGCACCACGTTAGCCAACCTCCAGTATTCCGGCACCTCACCTGTGACTATCGATTATACAAATATCGCAGCAAGAGGCCCAGCAATCACTTCTCTAGCTTCCCACAGAGTTCTAGGGTATACCTGATCAGGTCCTGGGGATTTATCCATCTTTATGAGTTTCAAGACATCCAGCACTTCCTCCTCTGTAATATGGACATTTTTCAAGGTGTCACCATCTATTTCCCAACATTCTATATCTTCCATATCCTTTTCCACAGTCTCAGCCCTAAATCACTTATTCTGAGACTGTTTCCCCTGGTTATAGATAACCCAATCAGGGAAATCATCCTTTCTGTATCTACTTTGTGGAGTTCTTTTAAGAATTTTGCACAAATACTGCAGATGCTTAAAATCCAAAATAAAAACATAAAGTGCTGGAGAAATTCAGCAGATCTGAGCAGCATCAGTGGAGAGAGAAACAGATTTAACATTTTGAATCCATTATGACTCTTCTTCAAAACTGTATTCTATATGCTAGGGGATTGGTTAGCTTGGATGGTTGGCTTGCCATGCAGAGTAATACCAACAGTGTGGGTTCAATTCCTGAACTGGCTAAAGTTACTATGATGGACTCTTCTTCTCAATCTCTTCCCTCCCTTGAGATGTGGTGACCCTCAGGTTAAACCAACTCCAATTGTCTCTTTCTAATCAGAGTGGTGTATTCATACTGTGGTGACTTTATTCTGTATCTTGTAAGAACTTGCATGTTTGAAAGAGATCATTTCTCATTCTTCTAAATGAGAATGGCACCATCTGTTTAATCTTTCTCATTGAAATTAATTCAAGGAAAGTCATTTTCAATGGGGTGAGAATGGATGTAGTGCAAGTAAATTGGTATCAAAGATTGTTCAGCAACTGGAAAGGAACAATTTAAAGATGGGAAGCTTCATTTACAGATAAAGTGCATTCCACAAAAGGGAAAATGAGGATAAAGAAAGCTAGAGATGCCTTGATGAGGAAAAGATAGATAGATGGTGGGATGAACCAGAAAAATGGCACTAATGACAGGTGTCAGGTTAATAAAAGAGGGAACTGTTTGTCGTTTGGTTTCAAATTAGTCTGGTTGAAGGGAAAGCAAAGTCAAGATACATTTCAAACTAAGGCTTTTGTAAAACTCTATTTGTTGCATACTAATACAATATACAAATACACAAGTTAAACTGAGATCTACCAGGTTCTAATCTCATCCTTACTTTGTTAAGTCACTGTTCCCTGAATTCTCATGATCTTCCATCCTTGATCTATCTACTGTATGTCTAACTAACTACCATGTGGGAAGCAGCTCCAAGACATCTCATACGCTCCAGAGTCCCAAAGATCTTACGCGACAAGAATGGGCATGAATGCAGAAAGTTCAAGGGGGAGGTGTAAAGCAAAAAATAAGAGGATGAAAGAAAGGATATAAGGGGAGACAGGCAGCTAAAGTAAATGCAAATGAAAAAGTCTGCAACAGGCAGATGAATACTGAAAGAATAAGTGAGGCCAAGGAGGAACTTTACACATTGGGGTAGGAGTCTTAGCTGAGCTATAAAATGAATACTTTGCACATGCATTTCCTAGAAAAAAGCTGTTACTTAAGTCAGAGTGAATGGAAAGGTAGTTGGGACTTTGGATGAGTTAAAAATTGCTGAAGAAGAAGTGTTAGAAAAGCTGGCTGCAATAAAATTGAGAAATCACCAGGATTGGTTCAGATACCTCTGAGGACTGAGGGAAGGTGTGATGAAAATTGAAAAGCCACTGTTCATATTCTTTTGATCCTCCTTATATACAGGTGGTACCAGAGGATAGCAAAATCACAAATTTTACTCTTTTTGTTCAGAAGAGTTTGTCAGGATAGGACCAGTAACTACAATATATTACAATACAATTCAACACTATATAGCACAGGAACAGGCCCTTCTGGCCACCAAGCCTACGCCGATTCCTATTCCTTATTTAGATCTGCTAAGTATTGCTCATGTGCAGTATCTATCCCTCTGTTCGCGTCCCATTCACGTGCATATCAAGATATAACCTAAACATTGCTAACGTGCCTACTTTCACAGCCTTCACTGGCAGTGCATTCAGGCACCCACCACACTTCATGTGAAAATTTTTTCCTGCACTTTGATTTGATTTATTGTAGTCACATATACCCAAGTACAGCGAAAAGCTTTGTTTTGTGAGTAATGCAGGAAGATCATAGTAAACAAGGACACACAGATAATAGGGTGCTTGGACAGAGCAAAGCATGGAGGATTATGGCTGTGGAGGAAGTACATAAAACAAGATCAACATTATTTGAAGTTTTCCCCTAAACTTTCCCCTTTTCACCTTGAGCCAGTGCCCTCTTGTAGTTGACCTTTCCATCCTGGGAAAAAGCTTCTGACTATGCACCCTATCAATGCTACTCATAATTTTGTAGACTTCTGTCAGGTCACCCCCGGCCTCAGACTTTCCAGTGACAACAATCTGAGTTTAATCAATCTCTCCTCATTACTAAAATCCTTCTGGCCAGACAACATCCTGGTAAACCTTCTCTGCACCCTCTCTGAGTCTTCCATGTCCCTCTGGTAGTGTGGTGCCAGCAACAGGATACAATATTCTAAATGTGGCCTAACCAAAGTTTTGTACAGCTGTGGCATAATTTGTTAATTTTTATGGTTGATGCCCCTGCTGATGAAGGCAAGTATGCTGCATGCCTTCTTGACCACTTTATCCACCTGTGTTACCATATTCAGGGATGTAGAGGTTTGTATGCCCAGGTCCTTCTGAATGTCAATGCTCCAAAGTGTTCTGCCATTTATTGTATATCTCACACCTGAATTTGATCTTCTAAACTGCACCACCTCAGAATTGGTTAGTTTTACTAGGTCTGTGGGAAAGCTTTTAAAAATGCTAAACCTGGACAAATGTATCTGTTACTTTGGCAAATTTAGATTACTTGAAGAATTCCAGCATGGGGTTTCAGAATGAATGGTGTTCAACCTATTTGATTAAGCTTTTGAATGCTATCGAAGATTTGACATTATCCAGTCCATTTTTGGACTTCCAAACCTTATTTACTATGATGGAAAGCATCTTCAATATGGTGAAAATGGCAGACGGGCTGAGACATCACTATATGTACTTTGGAATTGTTCAAAGTAGGTATAAAAAGTGCATGAACTATCAAGTTCATTGGAACTGTCAACACATCTATCAAAATCAAATCACTGAAACTGTCAAAGGCCACTTTCAAGAGGATCTCTCAAAAGGAAGTTTACTATTCTTTATGTCTTTGAAAGTAATTCCTGGATTGTTGAAAATCACTAGAAATTTAACTCTGTCTGTTGACATAGACTTGTGGGTATCCACCTACTTAAACACTGCCACACCCAAATTGTTTTAGAAACTAACATTATCAAAGCAGGGTGTCTGCTGTTCAAAGTTTTATTGAGAGCTACAAGTGAATATAAATTTTTGAAGGACTACTATGAATTCAATACTTGTTATTATGAGGGATTATGCACTAAATGAAATACTTATTTTGCTATAAAGATTTTTGTAGCTGAAGGAATATGTAGCATCAAATTGAAAGAGAAGAAAGCATACAATTTGCATTGATTAGTGGTAAGCCAGAGGATTGGGGACATTTTAAAAACTAATAAAGAATGACAAAAAAATGAGGGAGATGATAAACTTTGAATAATATCTTGATGGACAGCAAAAGCTTCTTTAAATATATAAAAATAAAGTGAGAAATCAAAATGAACATAAGCCCCTTAGACAACGAGGCTAGGGAAATGATAATGGGGAACCAGGAAATGGCAAAAGACATGAATAAATACATTGCATCAGTCTTCACAGTAAAAGACACTCATATCTTTCTAAAATTATTCAGTCATCAAGGAACAAGAGGAGAGAAAATAAATACAAAACTATCATAAGAGAAAAAGTGCTCAGGAAACTCATTGGATTACATACTAATAGATCCCCTGGACCTGATAGGATGCATTCTAGAATTTTAAAGGAAATACTGATCGAGAAAGTGGATACATTGGTAGTAATCTTCCATGAATCCTTAGATTCTGGGAAATCAGAAGATTGGAAAATGACCAATGGACATCTTTACTTAAAAAGTGAAGGAGACAAAAAGTGGCAATTAAAGGCCAGTTAGCTTAATGTTTATTATTGAGAAAATGTTTATTATAATGGATGTAATAGCAGAGCATTTAGCAATGTACAATATGATAAAACAAAATCAGCATTACAAATTTTCTCATAATCTGGAAGAGGTAACAAGCAGGATAAATAAAGGGGAAAACAGAGGATGTAATATATTTGGGTTTTCAGAAGCTATTTGATAAGGTACCATCCATGACGGCCACATAATAAAATAAGACCTATGATATTGGAAGTAGAATATTAGCATGGATAGAGAATTGGCTAATTAATAGAAGACAATTCTGTTGGGGGATAGGGGGCATTTTCACAATGGCAACCTATAACTGGTGCAGTGTGAAGTGGTTAGTACTAGGGCCACAATTACTTCTAAAGTATATTCATGACTTGGATGAGGAATGTGAATGTATTGTAGCTATATTTGGGGCTGACATAAACACAGGTAGGAGTATCACAGAAAGAGTCTGCAAAGAGATATAGACAGGTTAAGTAAGGGGGCAAACATTTGGCAGATGGAACATAATGTGGGAACATATGAGATTATGCACAGGAAAAATAGAAGTTTTGACTATTATTTAACAGAAAGAGTCTGCAGAAAGCCACAAACAGAGGGATTTGGGACTTTCTGTGCATAAATTGCAAAAAGCTAGCATTCAAGTTCAGCAAGCAATGGGGAGGCAAATATAATTTAGACTTTTATTTCATAAGGAATGGAATACAAAAGTACGGAGGTTTTGCTCAAACTTTACTTTGCACTATACAGACCATAGCTGAAATACTGTGAAAACAATTGAGCCCCTTATCTAAGGATGGGTATACTGGCACTGGAGGTAGTCCAGAGAAGGTTCACTGGGCTGATACTGGGAGTTGAGAGACTCTCGTATGAGGAAAGTTTGGAATGGTTGGAATTTAGAAGAATGTGAGGTAACTTATTGAAACATGCAAGATTTTTAGGGAACTTGACAGGGTAGATGTGGAAAAGTTGTATCCCTTTATGTGAGAGTCTAGGACGAGAAGACAAAATCTCAGAATAGATCTATTCCTTTGAAGCAGAAATGAGGAGGGATTTCTTCTAATAGAGGGTTGTGAATCTATGGAATTTCAAAATGTACAATACAAAAATATTGTATGGTATATAATACAAAAAAAGCATTTTTCAAAAAAACATTTTTATTAAACTAGCCTCAACGACATTTGGGGGATAATGTTTCAGATTACCATTTCCTTTTGGGTTCCTAACAACCCCAAAAGCTTGATTGTAGATTTGCTTCTCCTTGCCATCTCAGTGTCTACCTGCTCCTCCTCTCCATTGCTTATTTCCATGCATCATGCTTTCTGGCTGTGTTCACAGTAAATTGATGCCTCCATTCTTCTCTATGTTCTGTCTCATCTGAAATTCCTTTTTTCCCACCTTAAGCCCTATTCTCTTCCTACCTCTCTAGTTAGTGACTTCCTATGGTAGTCGCAATGTTTTCTCTCCTGGCTTGCTTCAAGTGTACTCTGTCTCTCATTTACAATTGTTTGTATTCTAGAAGAATGTCCATAATTTATGATGAGAACATTACTATTTAATCCCAAGCTGTTAACCAGTTGTTTATTCCCTCATTTCTTTTGATCAACTTTCCTCCCTTTCCATATTCTGGAGGTCTACAGCCCAGCATCACTTTGAATCCTCTGTCTTTGTATATGAACCACTCCTCTTTTGTATGCCTTTTAGAACTCGGAAGTTATTTCTCCCTATGTCATAAGAACTTGGAGCAAGAGTAAGCAATTCAACTCCTCAAGTCTATTCCATCATTCATTACAATCATGGCTGATCTTATCTCGGTCTCAACTCCACTTTCTTGGCTTCTCCCATAACCATTCAATCCATTACCAATCTAACGTCTGTCTATCTCCTTAAATTTACTCAATGTATCAGCATCCTCTAAACTCTGGGATAGTGAGTTCCATAGACTCATGACCCTTTCAGAGAAGTAAATTCCCCTCACCTCTGTTTTAAATTGGATACTTCTGAGCCTAAAGCTCTGAATTCCAATTCTAGATTGTTCCAGAAGATGAAACCACCTCTGTATCCATGCTTTGTCAATCCCCTTTAGCTTCTTATACACCCCAATTAGATCTCCTCTTAATCTTATAAATTCTAGAAGGTATAGGGTTAAACCACTCAATCTCTCTCCACAAGACAAAAGCCTCATCTCTGGAACCAATCTAGTGAAGATTTAATGTCCTTTATACCTATGTCAGTTACCACCATAACAGTTTGCTTCAGTATCCCTTCTATCCTACCCTCAGGATATATTGTTGTAGCCCCAGGAACACAGCTTACTACATACACATGAATATTCCTGGTCCCCTGAGGGGAAGGAGAAGGACCAGGAAATTGTGGATCCTCCACGGCTGGATATTGAACAAATTGTCTAACAACAGTGAGGCAGTGGCATGGTCAAGGAGGAATGATGGAAAGTTAGAGCTGGATGCCTCACCATGCGCTGCCTTTGCTCTAACCATTTGGTGTCCTACAAGCTCGCTCTGAAGAATCCCTTCACTGCTATTATCTACCCTATGTTCCTAACTGCAACAGACCTCAAGCTTGAGGCAGGGATAGGCAAATCTTGGAGGTGTGTTCACTTTGTACTTGCCATTTGAGCAATCTAAGGTGTGAGGGTTGAAATAATCTACAAATTAGCAGGGCCAACAAGAAACCAAACTATTTCAGACCTCACTGAGTACACAGTGGAAAACATGTCAATCTTTGCAATGCAATCCTTCTTCCTGAGAAACAGCAAAATGAATGTGAGCATGCAAGGAAATATGTTTGGTGCTGTACCTTTTGAGAGAAAGAAATGTAGATTCTGTTTCTATTGCAATCCTTTTAGAGCATTCACCACCTCTTGGTAACAATTAGCTGAGCAGACAGAAGCAGGAAAAAGAAAGACAGATGTGTCAGATTATACATCAGTTTTATAAAGAGATGGAAAAATATAGATTCAATTCTTTAGCCTTTCTGACTGTTCTACCACCTGCTGACTCTGAGCTGTGCCTGTCTGAACAAAAGGATTAATTTTAATGGCTGCTTCCATTAGCCATGTATTTGCTTGATGAAATTTGATCATCCTGTTCTACTTTCTTCTTTTTTTCACCTGCCATGGGAAGCAAATTCAATTCTTTAACTGAAAATACATTTTGTGGTGAGAAAGAAAAGCTGCCTAAGGCACAAATATTTTCCTTCAGGTTGTTTATATTATACAAATTATTCCATTAGAGTCCAGTTTCAGGTGCTTAGGAAACCCAGCTGTCCCAAAGATTCATGTTCCCTTATTGTGCCCTCTTCAAACAAGCTGGGGCAAGTGAAGCATAATTCCATTCATTAACACATTAACATGGTCAAAAATCCTTTGACATTTTTGTAACCAAAGAAAAAGGTTTCTTTATTCAGCTTATAAGCCATGCTGAAGAAACATACTGAGGTGTAATTTTTGTCAAATGTCAACATGTGAAGTAATATTTTGTCTTTCAACTTTACAACAAAGAACTATTTGTACTTTCCTTTTGAAGTAAAACAATTTGAGGATATTCACATTGAATAATTTTGAACAATTTTAGAGTGGCTTGTCCTCACTAAAAGTCGTAATAGTATTCCTGAAAATCACAACTTTAAGTGAAATGACTTTAAGTGGAACATAGGTTCCCATAAGAATCAATGTAAAGCCTGGAGTTACATTCTGTAGGACTTTTCTTTTTAGAAAGAAAATTCTATGCAAATTAATTTATAAGTTGGACCGTTATATACAGCTAAATTTCAACATTGCTAAACCTTTTAAAATAATAACAAAAAGGAAAATGCTAAATGGAGTCATAGAGTCATAGAGATGTACAGCATGGAAACAGATCCTTCGGTCCAACCCGTCCATGCCGACCAGATATTGCAACCCAATCTAGTCCCACCTGCCAGCACCCAGCCCATATCCCTCCAAACCCTTCCTATTCATATATCCATTCAAATGCCTCTCAAATGTTGCAATTGTACTAGCCTCCACCACATCCTCTGGCAGCTCATTCCATACATGTACCACTCTCTGGGTGAAAAAGTTTCCCCTCAGGTCTCTTTTATATCTTTCCCCTCTCACCCTAAACTTATGCCCTCTAGTTCTGGACTCCCCGACCCCAGGGAAAAGTCTTTGTCTATTTATCCTATCCATGCCCCTCATAATTTTGTAAATCTCTGTAAGGTCACCCCTCAGCCTCCGACGCTCCAGGGAAAACAGCCCAGCCTGTTCAGCCTCTCCCTGTAGCTCAGATCCTCCAACCCTGGCAACATCCTTGTAAATCTTTACTGAACCCTTTCAAGTTTCGCAACATCTTTCCGATAGGAAGGAGACCAGAATTGCTATTTACCCCTCTTTCTCCACTAACATCCTCATTTCTCATTTCCAATCTAGTGGTTACTCTTTCAGTCAATTTACTGTCATTTGCTTGAACTCCCTCCCTCAGCGCCATTATTTCTTTAAAAAAAACCTTCAGGTTTTGATAGAAGTCCTGGGGTTAAAAAAACAATGACTACCAGAGCTGTTCCTTCCTCTCACCAGTCCTGCTCATTTCAGAATGGCAACATATTTGGAGAATGAGTCCACAGATGTGGGAGGGCATTGAGGGAGGCGGCATATGGTGGGCCAGCAATGGGCAGAGGCTGCATGTCACAGAGTTCAACAGCAGGTGAAGCTGTGAGTCATGTGGAAATAATGTTAAAATGAATCTCGGAGTTCTCAACTAGATCATAGGCTCCTTAACTTAATAGCAATAAAGCAAAATAACATAAAACGAGACAACATTAAATGCAGATTTGCAGTAAATTTACACTATTTTGTTCTAAGCATTGAACAAGTAAAGCACCTGTGCAAGAATGTGTAATACTCATAAGTGCACCAGTGAAAATATTGAAATTTCCACTATGTGGGGAAGAGAGAGGTTGATTTGTTCCTCTCTAACCTCTAGAAAGTTAAGAAGTAAATTTCTGAACTCGCATGTATTATAAAACAGTAAACTAATGCCACTTTAGACATCTTTATGTGGTACAAACTGCTCAGATGATCCCATTGACAACTGTTTGTGATATAATTACTCAGATAAAGTCCAGGGATATGCAAGAGGTCAGAATTGGTGAATGTCCCAGCATTTACACTAGGATCATACATCATACTGTCCTCTAACACTGACCCGACCAAAGTATGCAAGGTTAGAGGAAGGCACTTTTAATTTGCATGGAACCAGCAAGCACCACTGTCAATACAGATTTATATTAGCTGCACGCCACCTTATACAGCCCCAAGATTCTAATGCCCTACTGCCATCTAGGGGAAAGGATGGCTGGCTCCCTCCTGGAAAAAAACAAGGTGTTGGTTACATAGGGAGCTGATTTATTTTTGAAACATGTCCTTATTTTCAAGCATCTTGGATTCTTCCATTCCTGGGACCACCTTCCCTGGTGAGGCAACATCACACCCTTCAGGAGGCTGGTTTGCCCCATGTAACTGGAAGCATCAACCTTTGCACTTACACTACATCTCAGTGAAACTGGGGAAGTAGGAAATCCCAGTGTAGAGACATCAAGCCTAATGTAGGTTTGACATAAAAGCTGCACAGAAACTTAAGCTCAGTGCACTCAGGTGCTGGATGACCTTCTCTGAAGTTCCGTCAGAGTTTCAGTTTGTGTTTGTTGTAAGGCCTGCACATTTTTGTATTCTAAATTTCATACTTTCTCAAATGCAGATTCATAGTAAATATAAATGCAGAAATTAATCATTGCACTTCCAACTGATTTAGAAGCTTTTCTTTTTTAGTTTGTGGATGTGAGCATTTTCGGCAAAACCAACATTTATTGCCCCTTCCTAATTATTCTTGAGAAGGTGGTAGTGAGACATCTTCTTGAATGACTGGCGTCCATACAGTGCAAGAATATCTACAAAGTTATCATGAATGGATTTTGAGCCAGCAATAGTGAGAAATGACAATATAGTTCCAAGTTAGGATAGTGTGAGAATGGTGGAGAACTTGCACGTGATAGTATTCCCCTACATCCGCTGCCCTTGTCCTTCTAGGCTGTAAAGGTTGTGAATTTCGAAGGTGCTGTTGAAGGAATCTTAGTGAGTTGCAGCAGTGTATCCTGTACCTCGTATACACTGTGTGTCATTGTAGATGAATAAATGTTTATAGATCTGGTATCAGTCAAGGGGTATACCAGATGATGTTAGCTTCTTGAGAGTTGTTGATGTTGTACCCATCCAAGCAAGTGGAAAATTTCCGTCAAATTCCTGACTTTTGTCTTCTAGATAGTAGACAGTCTTTGGGGAGTTGGGAAGTGAGTTGCTTTTGGGAGAGTTCCCAGTCTCTGGCCTGTGTTTTAAAACAGTTTTTACATGGCTGGTCCAATTAATGATTTCATCAATGGTAAATGCATTAATCCATTCCTGGGATGAAGAACTTATCTTACAAAGAAATGTTGGACAGAGTAGGCGTACATCCATTGGAGTTTAGAAGATTGAGAGATGATCTTATAGAAATATGGAAGATACAGAGAAGACCTGATAGGATAGATACCTGGAGGATGTTAGTCTGAAGGTGATATTGAAAGTACTGGACAGAATTTAATAATAGTATAATAGAGAGTTGAGAAGAATATCTTCCTCCCAAAAGTGTCATTGGAATTTTCTTCCCTCAGGATGTGAGGAGTTTGTGTCTTTAAATTTATTCAAAACAATTTGGATACACTTTAATAGATAAGGGCCATGGAGGTATGGACAGGAAAGTGAAATTGAGACTATATGCAGATCAGCCATGATCCTAACTAACAGTGAATCAGAGTTGAAAACAAAAAATGCTGGAAATCACAGCGGGTCAGGCAGCATCTGTGGAGAGAGAGCAAGCTAATGTTTTGAGTTTTCATCATTGCTGATGTGAAGTATGGAGGGAGTAGCATTTATGCAATGATGAGGGGGGGTGGAGTGCTGGGGGAGAAAGGATGTTGATAGTTCAGATTAAGTGATTGTTATTTAAGAATGGCAAAACAATGATGTGTCTAACTGCCAGACTATAAAGAACACATGGTCCCACTGGAGTGGGGTGAGACGAGAGAGAGGACATAATGACAGAGAATGGAATAAGTGAAACTAAGAGAAAGGGAATAAATGGGAAGGTAGCGAGTTTTGAAAAGATTTGTAGCTCAGGTTGAGGTTCTGGATATATGTTTGCTTGCTGCGTTGGAAGGCTGGTTTTCAGATGTTTCATCACCATACTAGGTAACATCATCAGTGAGCCTCCAGTGAAGCACTGGTGGTATGGTCCACTTTTTATTTATGCGTTTAGGTTTCCTTGGGTTGGTGAAGTCATTTCCTGTGTTGATGTCATTTGTTGTTGTGACACCACTTTGACTGGGATAACACATTCACTCTAGGACAAGCCAAACAGAGACACGCACAAGAATTCCTAGAAGCATGGCACTCCAACCAAAACTTTGTCAGCAACACATTGACTTGAATCCCATTTACCACCCCTTGAGAAAAAGAGCAGGAAATGACATACCTGCAGGAAATGACATCACAACAGGAAATGACATCACCAACCCAAGGAAACCTAAACACATAAATAAAAAGCGAGCCATACCACCAGTGCTTCACTGGAGGTTCACTGATGATTTACCTAGTATGGTGACGAAACGTCTGAAAACGAACCTTGCAGCTCAGCGAGCAAACTCACATCCACAATGGGAAGGTGTTGAACTCAATATTAAGTCCAGAGTATTGTCAAATGCCTAGTCTGAACATGAGATCTTGTTTCTCTAGTTTGCGCTGTGATTCACTGGAACATTGCAGTAGGCCAAGGACAGACAAGTAGGTATGCGAACAAGAACCTGTGTTAAAAAGACCAGCAATGGGAAGGTTGGGGTCCTGCTTGCACATGGACTGAAGGTGTTCTGCAAAGCAGTCACCCAGTCTGCATTTAGTTTCACCAAAGTAGCCACATTGGGTGCAGCAAATGAAATAGACCAGATTAGCGAAGGTACAGGTGAAATGCTTGTTCACCTGGAAAGATTGTTTTGGCCCTTGGAAGGTGAGCAGGGGAAAGGTGAAGGGGCAGGTATTGCACTTTTTGTGGTTACATAGGAAGGTGCTGTGAGAAGGGTGGGATGATATTAGTTGTCATCAAGGAGCTGAAGACCTGCTCAAGTTTTGAGTCCATAATTTAAGGCAACATGTACCTGCAGTAGAATGAGCATTGTGTTATAGCAACCAATATCTTTTACACCAGATAGTAATTAATGCTTCATTTGTGTTTTGGCTCAGATGGAATTCAAAAATCCCTTTATTAAACTATTCAGAGGAGAGTAGTTGTCTCAAGCAATATTTGTCCACACCACTAAAAACAAACCATTTGTTAATTTATCGTCTGCTCTTTGTGGGATCTGTATATAACATGCTGGCCTCTTTGCTGATAAAACAATAGTCATCTCACGTCAAAAGAATTTAGGATATGAGAAGCATTTTCTATTTTTGCAATAACTCATCTGCTGTTCTTTAAATATTCACTACATAGTTTAAAATAAATATGAGCCTTTAAAACAGATGAGGAAACATTTTTCTCTCAGAATTCCCTTCCTCAAAAGGCAGGTGAATGTAGAATCTTTTAATATTTGTAAGGCAGAGATAGACTGATTCTTGATTACTAAAGGAATGAAACTATTGGGGGATGTGCAGGAATGTAGAGTTGCAGTTAAAATCAGATCAACCATGATCATATCGAATAGTGGAGCAGGCTCAAAGATCTGAGTAGTCTACTTTTGTTCCTTATCAAGAGTGTGGCACTGGAAAAGCACAGCTGATCAGGCAGCATCTGAGGAGCAAGAGAATTGATGTTTCAGGCATACTCTAGTTCCTTCTTTGTCTGTTGGAATGTTCATAAATGAATAGGCTCCTTTCTGAGTACTAAATACATTTTGAGCTGTGATCAATAAACTCAAAATATATATATTAACCTCTTTCCCAACTATCATGAGATGTTGAACTTAAAGTAACATATGGATGGATTTTTAGAGCAGAATTTTCCCAGTCGGAGGGTAGTGGGCTTGAAGAGGGTAGGGTAGGGGAAGGTGTTTCCAGTAAAATAATGGGGATCTTCAACAGGTCAGCTCCATAATGCAAACCTATTACTCGGGGTTTTCCTGGCTGCAACCTAGAGCTAGAGCAATCGATTATGTTGTATAGACCATTAATGTTTCCTCTGCTCATGCATAGTGCTTTGACTGGAAATGGGGCAGTTAAATGGTTGCTGGCTAAAATGGCAGGAGTAGCATTTAACTGCCTGACTCAGATTGTGAATGTAGCTGCCATGGCCTAGATCGCACTGAAATTAGTGGATCTCCTCGTCGGCTCAATGAAAAGAACTGCATGATCTCTCTGTCAGTTCCAAGACTCTGGCCTCATTGCAGATCTTGTTCCACAATTATTGCTTTCACTCAAAAATTTGGCCTGGATTTTATTATTCTTTGGATGTTTTACAACATGTCTCTGTAGTGGATTCCTGAGTTTGCGACATACCGACAAGTGATGAGTTTCTTTTATTCGAGGGCTGTATCACTTGGCAGCTACTTTCTTTGACAGATTGTAACTCAGTGTAATTTCAGTCACAATCATGATATAATTAGAGTCCAAAATTTCATTAATTTTAGCAAACTCCATAGAACTGACGTCTCTTAAACAACAGTGGTCAAAAACTACATCGAAATCATCTGGCCCCAGAAGAAAACATTTACTCTATCCTTATCTTCTTTGTTATTCGCTTTCAGCCAAATATGTAACTTTTGATCATAGTTAAACCAGCCAGTTTTGTGAGGATTCAATTCACCCATTGTCCCCAGAAATGTCATCAGTGCCATTTTTTGATTACATACCATACTGACTCATTGTGTACCTGAACATGGTGTACACATGCAGCAATCTTTCACATTACTCAAACATCCTCAAATCAACATTAGGAGTTCCAAGTATGTGTCACAATGTTCTTCATTTCTTAATTTCTCAAATGAAAAATGACAGAAAATTCCATCCAAGTCACGTCACCATCTTTCTGTTATGTATTTGTTTAAGACTAGCTGCAGGCAGCCATTATTGAGCTAATTTTATTTACACTTCCCCAACAATATAACAAAATGCTCAGATCTTGCAATATACTACAGGCCTTGCCAAACTCCCAACTATACAGAGGTGCGTAACTTACTGAAGGAAATTGGCAGCGATTATAATTACATCTCATACCTTGAGAATAGCACTGTTCTCCATTATTTATTCAACTGTCTTGTTCGTGATAAACCATGGCATTTGCAAATTCACAATAGAAAATTTGTTGCGATTGAATAAGATTCCAATTCATTGCATATTTTTGTAAAGGAGAATTTAAAAATAAAATAGCCTTCCATCTCAGCAACTGCATTAAATATGCACTATTTTACGCAGTGAATTTACCACCATGGCCATTCCGCTTGTATTTAGATCCCTATATTCAGACACAAGACTGGCATCCCACTAGAAAGGCAAGTTTTGTGAATAGAGCAATGAAATTGATATCTACTCAAAACAGCCACTGAATTCCTTAGAATGCTGGTTTATGTGTACTGGTACTGAACAAAATAAAGGGATTTTACTCACTAAGAATCAGTTTGTTTTGATTCTTGTGAGCTATGCTAAAGCATGATGAATGTTAACTGTTTCTTGGATTTGCTGAAATCGATAACCATCAAATACTTACTTTCACTCTTAACGTAAAGTTGCTCACCATTCACTAATATTTCTGACCTTTCAAGTAAGAGTTGTGTAGACTTCTCTATTGATGGACCACATTAGGAAATATCAATTTTCTCTTTGAAGATGTTCTAAACCTGGTTATCTCTCCGTTCCTCTTTTAGGTTTGTCAATTCAAATTTGTACTTAACAAAGCAGATAGTCCTTCAAAATTCTTACATTGTCAGAGCTAATGCCATTGTAGGTAATTTGACTGTGCCTGAAAATAAACATGTGGTAAGCGTTAGCACGACACGCACTAGTTTTGGTGACCCCAATGATTACTTGAAATTAGTGCTTGAAACTCGTCATACCATCCCTTCCACTATCCAGAACTTTTTAGCTTCTGCCACATTTGCCAGCATCTGAGATATCTGCCTCCTCCAATTGGAGACTCTGGAGTATTGCTGATTTTAATATACTGTTGCCAATTAAGCCTTCAGTTGCCTGGACTCCAAACTCTGAAATTCCCTTCCTAAGCCTTTCTGCTTCTCTAAACTTACTTCAGATACTCCTTAAAATCTTTCCCTCAGGATAGTTGACAAAATGTTTGGTCCTTATGTGGCCCTGTGTCAAATTTTACTTGATACTACTTTTGCAAAATGTTGAGGATGTTTTACTCCATTTAGGAAATCATCTAACTGCAAATTGTAATTGATATTATACCAGCAGTGTGTTATCAGTGTAACCTGCATTTTTATTGCATTATTTGTTTTAAGGGTTGGGATATTGGACATTATTGTACAATTTAACAACATCCAGCATCTCACTAAAGGGCTCGGTACTGTAACTTTTAGCTGCAGGGAGTCCTGTTAACAGGCTACAGTGCCTGCAGAAATTCCACTGAGGTCACTTGGATTCTCCAACATGGATCTGCAGAACCTTGTCCAGGTAATTGATGGAAGCAGGCTGATACTTTTCCTACCACGTGCAGAATACCTTCCAAGTAATTCTTCAGCGATAGAAAAAGGTGATAGAAATGTTGGAATTGTCTCTCTCCCACAGCAGGAAAACTAACCGTGATTTTGTTTTAGCTCTTTTATTCATATATTTGTATATTTATGGATAAATTGACATGAGAAAACTCATATCTTAAGAGTGGTCTATCAGCGACAAATTTTATGGCAGTTTATTGGGAGGGTTTTGCTGCAGGATATACCTTAACACATCATAGCAAGTAGACATTCGCTGGGTCACAGCTCTTCTTCACATGAAGAAGTTATTCTTAAAATCACAGGCATGGGGCATGTCATGCTGAGTAACATCCATGAAGGATCTGTTCTGTACAATCTCTTTATTCATAACCCTCTTTATCCTTGCTCACTTCTAGCTCATCCCACACTGTGAAAGGACGAGAGTTGTTTTAAACAGCCAACCATCACTCTCTGCTCATCTTTCCCTGAAGCCAACCTTCTCCCCTCTCTTTTATATCAGCTGCTGAAAAAAAACCCAAAGCTCTTGCAGCACCCCATGATGAGAAAGCTGGCCTTCCTGAAGATGGAGCACCATTTGAATTGACTGTGACAAGCACCAGCTCAGAAATTGACATACACGCAGACGTGCGCGCGCACACACACACACACGTATATGCTGGAGGAACAGTCTTTCAGGGGCGAATAACCAGGCAAGTGTGTAGAAACTAGGATTGGGGTTTACGATGTCTAAGGTGCCCACTTGTCAGACTGCATTCTACTCCCGCTGTAGAGAAATCTTTATTTTCTTATTAAAATTAAGTTTTTGTATACATTGAACCTGATCAATCCAGTTTGATCAGCTGTGTAATTTTAGCACAGTCATAGTATGTCAGCCACCACATTCTAACCTTAAAAGTCTGTTTGATGTCTGTAAAATGAAACTAACTCATTTCGATTTCTTAGACTACATGTCTGGAAATGAAAGTTCATGCCCAGAGTTGTGTTTCCATTCATTTATGAGATGTGGGTGTTGCTGGTTGGGTCATCATTTATTGCCAATTCCTAATCACCCTGGACTGAGTTGCTTCCTAGGCCATATCAGGGAGCAGTTAAGAGTCAACCACGTTGCTATGGATCTGGAGTCACATGTAGGCTACACCAGGTGAGGATGGCAGATTTCATTCTTTTAAGGACATTAGTGAACGTTTTTCTTAAGATAATTATTACATGGTTGTCATGGGACCAGCTTTTTATTTCAGATTTTTATTGAATTTGAATCTCACTATTTGCAATGGTGGAATTTGTACTTCTATCCCCAGAACATGAGACTGGATCTGTTTATTATTAGTCCAGTGACATTGCCACTATGCCCTTGATTTGCCAAAGTTTTTAATGGTGTCTGTTTAGTGTAGAACCACTGTTTACTTCAAACATAGTCCACGATGTTGAACAAGACCAGAAATGGAGAGGAGATTCTCAAGGAAATTGCTTATTCCTAGCTTTTCTCATCCATATGATCTAAATATTGGGAAAACAGACAATAGTTTGCCACAGCAATGTTGTTTAAATAGAAATATCACTTATTTCCCAGGGATGACTGACATGATAAAGTGTGGTGCTGGAAAAACACAGCAGGCCAGGCAACATCCAAGGAGCAGGAGAATCGACATTTCGGGCATAAGCCCTTCTTCACGAAACGCGATTCTCCTGCTCCTCGGATGCTGCCTGGCTGCTGTGTTTTTCCAGCACTACAATTTTCAATTCTGGTCTCCAGCATCTGCAGTCCTCACTTTCTCCTGACATGATAAAGAGCTGATTCTCCAGAGAATGAGACCACACATGCAGGACTACTTACAGGAGTTTATAGCTTGTCCTGAAGGGTGACATCAACCTAGGGATTTCCGGGTCTTCAGTTTGTTTCCCTAATTTGAGTACATCACTGATCCTTACCTCCTGCTCTGGTTTTGGACTTCATGATGTTCAACTACAGTTTTACAAGCCATCAAAGTCCCTTGGGATGATGCAAATCCAGGAGAGTCAGTGGCTCCAATTTATTTAAGAGGTCTTCTGCTGCCATTTTAAGCACTGCTTTCTGGAACTTTCCAGATTCTAGACAATATAGGAGTGGAGATTACTAACACTTCTTCCAATACATTTCCACCCGCGGTATGGCTCTGGAGATTTTCAACCTCAACTTTGGGAACCAGGATAGATTTTTCTCCTCTCTAATTCAGGACCAGTTATCTGCAGCAAGTTCACCCCTGCCATTATTAATTCAACACAAGCCAGGCATATGATTTACCCCTACCACACTGTACTTTTTTTCTCTAAATGGATCACTACATTACCAGGTGATGTATTTATACAATGAATAAGTGGTTTATGACAATAAAGGATGTGTGAAAGTCTGGCTAGCACTGTTGCATTAATTGGTATTACTATTCATCAACTCTTTGGTGCACTACAATACTAGATGGTACATTTACCACCAAATGCATTTCTCACTCTTACACTAATTTGGATGTGTAGATGTCAGCATATAAATCGACTGCTGAAGCCTTGAAAAATCCCTTCAAAAAAATGGGGTTTGAATTATACAGAGAGAATAAAAGTGAATATCTGATATGATGTGCGTGGGCGCCATTTTAAAATGCCACCGGGATCTGGTGCAAAGTCTGGCCATGCCCTCAATGCTGATGAATCTTTGCAGGCTGTATTACTTGCTTGGCACTCTGTGCTTATTTATAAGTTCAAGTAAATACATTTGCCGGTTGAAAAAGTGAAGCTGACTACAATTGTGTGCATTGCATTGTGCATGTTATGGCTAAAAAGGAAGGTTGACTTACATGATGAGTTTCTGCAAAAGCATGGTTTTTTGGAGTTGGTAAATTAGATGTTGATCAAATTGTTGCTGTGATTTAGCCACTAAATTAGCAAGGGAACTTAAAATATTTCTTTTATTATGATATTTTGAAATAGTTTAAGAAGAGTATTTCCAGAAGGTGAATTCTATGAGGTCTATTCAAGTTATTATTGGAAGCTGACAATATATAATTTAATGATTACCACAGTAGCTTATGCACATTCAAAAGACTTTACATCCATAAAGAATAACTCAAACACACATTGTTGAGATGCCGGGAAAGAGCATTTTTGCATGTATCAGTTACACATTCCATGGGCATTTTTTAAAGTGTTAAAATTTGCTTTTGTCTCCTTGAATGTCAAAGCAAACAGCAAAAGACCTGTGCACATTTACAGACAAAAGAAAAGCTGTCAAAATGACAACTTGCTGGTAAATGCTTACCCACCAGCAAATGCATGTATTTTGGTACAATTAATCTGTGCATGAATGCGACTGCTAACCTTCCTTTGATTTTCAATTTTTCCTTTGTAAGCTTGATTTTTACCAGTTGGACAGGTGACACTCTTCACCCATGCATAACGGCAACAAAAAAGTTCCTATGTTCCATAAAAATATTGATGATTATCTCTTCACGTTTTGAAATGTGGGTCCTCCTCTTTATTTAAAATGGCAGAATGATTTATGAATGTGTGTTGTTTTCACGTCCTCAGTAACTCTTCAGTTTGATAAAGATTACTTAGTTAGTTATTGGAGCTTTATAAATTATACCAATGTTAAAAGATTCAGTAAAGGCACCATCATCCTTACTTCTTGCAGCAGAGGTAATTCGATGCTGCATTTTTAATCACACCAAACCTAATGCTTCTTGTCATTCTTCATTTTTCTTTTAAATATTTCATATTATGTTTATCCTTTCATGCTATAATTTTACCAAAATCATACGAACCATTCTGAAGAAGAATAATAATGAACTCAAAATATTAAATCTAAATACTTTCCTGTCTGCTGCTGGATCCACTGAACTTCTGTTTTTGTATGTGAATATCCTGATCAACTTCGTGGTATGTTGGTTCCCTCAGTGCTCCTTTACTATGGAATTGAGCTATACAAATCAGAGAGTTCCAGTTTCTCCTTCCAATCTTGTTTGAGTTACTTGATCTGTGCTAAGATATTGATAGAGGGTGACAAAGTTGGCCTCAACATTGTGGAATAATAGACTGGTAGAAATTAACCAAAATTATCCACTCCTTTTATTTATGGAATGATTCCTATTGATTGAAAGCAAATAAATGTCCCCCCGCTATTTCAGAAGGAAGTGGAAAAACAGGGAACTACAGATCTGTTAGCCTTGAATCAGTAGTAGGGAAAATGATGGAATTTATTATAAAGGACGTGATAAATATTTGGGTATTATTAATAATCTGATTGGACACAGTCAAGATGGATTTGCAAGTGGAAAATCAGGCTTCTCAAAACCTGTTGAGATTTTTTGAGGATATTACTAAATAAAGTGATAAAAGAGAGATGATGGATGTAGTACACTCAGATGTTCAAAACTTTGATAAAGTTTTGCTGGTTAGAAAAAATAAACATATAAGATAGGAAGCAATGCATTGGTATGGGTTAATGATTGGCTAACAGAGTAAAAACAGAGAGCAGGAATAATTAGATTAGATTAGATTAGATTACTTACAGTGAGGAAACAGGCCCTTCAGCCCAACAAGTCCACACCGACCCGCTGAAGCACAATCCATCCAGATCCATTCCCCTACACCTAACACTACGGGCAATTTAGCATGGCCAATTCACCCAACCCGCACATTTTTGGACTGTGGGAGGAAACCGGAGCACCCGCAGGAAACCCACGCAGACACAGGGTTTGGATCATTTTCACTTTGGCAGGCTGTGACTAGTGGAGTACCACAAGGATCAGTACTTGGGCCCCAATTGTTCACAATGTATATTAATGATTTCAAGTTGGGAACCAAATGTAATGTTTCCACATTTGCAGATAATACAAAGCTAAGTGGGAATGTGTATATGAGGAATATAACAAGCAGTTCAGGAGAACTTGGACAGGTTTAGAGAGTGGGCAAGAACACAGCAGATGTAACATAATGTGGAACAATATGAGGTTTTCAAATTGGTAAAAGAATTGGGAAAGCAAATCTTAGCAGGACTTATACACTTAATGGTAACGTCCTAGGGAATGTTGTTGAATAAAGAGATCTTGGAGTGCAAGTTCATAGCTCCTTGAAAGTGGAGTCGCAGATAGATAGGATAGTGAAGAAGGCATTTGGTATGCTTTCCTTTATTGGTCAAAGTACCTCAGTACAGGAGTTGGGAGGTCATATTGCAGCTGTACAGGACATTGGTTAGGCCACTGTTGGAATATTGCATGCAATTCTGGTCTCCTTCCTATCGGAAAGATGTTGTGAAACTTGAAAGGGTTCAAAAAAGATTTATAAGGATGTTTCCAGGGTTGGAGGATTTGAGCTACAGGGAGAGGCTGAACAGGCTGGGGCTGTTTTCCCTGGAGTGTCGGAGGCTGAGGGGTGACCTTATAGAGGTTTACAAAATTATGAGGGGAATGGATAGGATAAATAGACAAAGTCTTTTCCCTGGGGTCAGGGAATCCAGAACTAGAGGGCATAGGTTTAGGGTGAGAGGGGAAAGATATAAAAGAGACCTAAGGGGCAATTTTTTCAGGCAGAGGGTTGTACGTGTATGGAATGAGCTGCCAGTGGAAGGGGTGGAAGCTGGTACAATTACAACATTTAAGAGACATTTGGATGGGTATATGAATAGGAAAGGTTTGGAGGGATATGGGCCGGGTGCTGACAGGTGGGACCAGATTGGGTTGGGATATCTGGTCGGCATGGATGGGTTGGACTGAAGGATCTGTTTCCAAGCTGTACATCTCTATGACTCTAATCAGATGTGCAGAGTATTTATTAAATTGTAAGGGGTTGGAAAGTGTAGATGTACAAAAGGTCCTGGGTGTCCTTGTTGCTAAGTGACCGAAGGTGCTGTGAGCTGTTAGTGAGGCTGATTGAACACAGAACGCCCCTGGTGCTCACCTTCCACCCTACCAAACTTCACATAAACCAAATCATCCGCCGACATTTCCGCCATCTCCAAACAGACCCCACCACCAGGGATATATTTCCATCCCCACCCCGCAAAGACCACTTACCTTCTGCAAAGACCGTTCCCTCCATGACTACCTGGTCAGGTCCACGCTCCCCTACAACCCACCCTCCCATCCTGGCACTTTCCCCTGCCACCGCAGGAACTGTAAAACTTGTGCCCACACCTCCTCCCTCAACTCTATCCAAGGCCCTAAAGGAGCCTTCCACATCCATCAAAGTTTTACCTGCACATCCACTAATATCATTTATTGTATCCGTTGCTCCCGATGCGGTCTCCTCTACATTGGGGAGACTGGGCGCTTCCTAGCAGAGCACTTTAGGGAACATCTCCGGGACACCCGCACCAATCAACCACACCGCCCCGTGGCCCAACATTTCAACTCCCCCTCCCACTCTGCCGAGAACATGGAGGTCCTGGGCCTCCTTCACCGCCGCTCCCTGACCACCAGACGCCTGGAGGAAGAACGCCTCATCTTCCGCCTCGGAACACTTCAACCCCAGGGCATCAATGTGGACTTCAACAGTTTCCTCATTTCCCCTTCCCCCACCTCACCCTAGTTCTAAATTTCCAGCTCAGCACTGTCCCCATGACTTGTCCGGACTTGTCCTACCTGCCTATCTCCTTTTCCACCTATCCACTCCACCCTCTCCTCCCTGACCTATCACCTTCATCCCCTCCCCCACTCACCCATTGTACTCGATGCTACTTTCTCAACACCCCCACCCTCCTCTAGCTTATCTCTCCACGCTTCAGGCTCACTGCCTTTATTCCTGATGAAGGGCTTTTGTCCGAAACGTCGATTTCGAAGCTCCTTGGATGCTGCCTGAATTGCTGTGCTCTTTCAGCACCACTAATCCAGAATCTGGTTTCCAGCATCTGCAGTCATTGTTTTTACCCTACCTGATGGAATATTAGCTTTGATTGCAAGTGGATGTTTGTACAATAGTAAATTCTTGTTTCAATTGTAAAAGAACTTGCTTAGATTGGGGTATTGTGTGCAGTTTTGGACTCCTTATTTCAGGAAAGATATTTCAATTCAGAGGGAGTGCAACAGATGTTCTTGAGTGAGTGGGACTGCCTAATGAAGAGAAATTGGGCAAACCGAGCCTGTATTCTCTAGCATTTTGAAGAATGAATGGTGACCTCATTAAAACTTGCAAAGTACTTAAAGGGATAGACATGGTAGATGCAGGTAACATGTTCCCCCTGGTTGAGGAGACTAGAATCAGAGGACATAATTTAAAAATAAGGGGAATGCAACTTAGGTCTGAGATAATGAGTTTTCTTTTACTTGGAGGACTTTGAACGTATGGAATTTTCTCACAGAGGGCTGTGCAACTCAGTATTTGAGTAAGTATTAAGGTAGAGTTTGGCATACAAGGTTATGGAGATAGGATGGGTAAAAAGGTATTTACATGTTTAATCAGCCATGAGGATATTGAATTGCATGACAGGCTCAGTGGCCTGAGTGACCTATTCATGTTCCTATCTACCTACTCCAAAGTACTTAGGGAAAATCTTGGTGTGTAATCCATCCTACAATCAAATAGTCCACCAGTTAGGCTCTCACATAAGGGTGAAGGTGGCAGGAGTCTCAACAAGTGGCTGGAGAACTGGTGAGAGACCCATGCCTATTCCAGACAGAAGAAAATATGGACTGCAGATGCTGGAGAGTCAGAGTCGAAAAGGGTGGAGCTGGAAAAGCACAGCAGGTCAGATAGCATTCAAGGAACAGGAGAGTTGATGTTTTGGGCATACGCCCTTCATCAGGAATGTGGGTCTATTGAATTTCTTGCCAATCAGACATTAGCCAGGCCACAAGAGGGCCTTCACTTGGAATCAGTGAGAACTGCAGGCTAATCAGAGGCTGGTAGCTCTTGATATTTGGAAAGGTTGTGGAAGAGGTTGTGGCAACAGCTGGAAAGGTACCCTGTATCATTTGTGAGGCGATGTTTCTAGTATTCAGTGTCATGGGAAAGACTGGCAGGGATTTGGAAGTTAAACCAGGCTTGATCAGGTTTTAATTGATCGACACCCATCTTCTCGCATCCCTCCAGGTGACAAGCTACCTTCACAGATTGACATGTCCAGTTGGTTGCAAGGAGATAGGCCTGTTGCTAATGGATTACTCCATCAAGTGTTCTTTAATTGGCCATTTAAGGGCCTTAACTGGCTGTGAGGTACAAATATCAATTATAGTCTTCTCTCTTCCTTAACATATTTCTGTTTGATATGGAAAGGTGATGGGGCATGGATGCAGGATCATCCCACAGTTCCCAATTCCGAGCTTGCCACCTGTGCGAACTCAAAGAATGACTATTTCAGATATTAGAGAGGAGTCAGTGTTTGAGTGAGTATGGTTTCAAACACTCGGCCGCTGCTCCCACTCAAATGGGAGCTTTCGATCAAGTAGATTGGATGGGGCGGTGTTTGTGCAGTGTGTCCAGGAAGCTTTTCTAACGCAGTATGTAGATTGTCCAACCAGAGGGGAGGCCATATTGGATTTGGTACTCGGTAATGAACCGGGACAAGTGGTGGGCTTGTTAGTGGGTGAACATTTTGGTGATGGTGACCACAATTCTGTGACTTTCACCTTGGTTATGGAGAGAGATAGGTGCGCACAACAAGGTAGATTTTATAATTGGGGGAAGGGAAATTACGATGCTGTAAGGCAGGATTTGAGGAGCATACGTTGGGAGCATAGGCTGTCAGGGAAGGATGTGGTGGAAAGGTGGAACTTTTTCAAAGAGCAGATACGACGTGTCCATGATATGTATGTACCTATCAGGCAGGAAAGAAATGGTCGTGTGAGGGAGCCTTGGTTGATGAGAGAGGTTGAATGTCTGGTAAAGAGGAAGAAGGAGGCTTACATAAAGTTGAGGAAACAGGATTCAGACAGAGCAGTGGAGGGATACAGGATAGCCAGAAGGGACCTGAAGAAAGGGATTAGGAGAGCTAAGAGAGGGCATGAAAAATCGTTGGCGGATAGGATCAAGGATAACCCCAAGGCATTTTATGCGTATGTGAGAAACCTGAGAATGACGAGAACGAGGGTAGGTCCGATCAAGGACAGTAGTGGGAGACTGTGTATTGAGTCGGAAGAGATAGGAGAGGTCTTGAACAAGTACTTCTCTTCAGTATTTACGAACGAGAGGGACCGTATTGTAGAAGAGGAGAGTGTGAAATGGACTGGTAAGCTAGAAGAGATACCTGTTAGGAAGGAAGATGTGTTGGACATTTTGAACAACTTGAGGATAGACAAGTCCCCCGGGCCTGACGGGATATATCCTAGGATTATGTGGGAAGCAAGAGAGGAAATTGCAGTACCGTTGGCAATGATCTTCTCGTCTTCACTGGCAACGGGGGTGGTACCAGGGGACTGGAGAGTAGCGAATGTTGTGCCCCTGTTCAAAAAAGGGAATAGGGATAACCCCGGGAATTACAGGCCTGTTAGTCTTACTTCTGTGGTCGGCAAAGTAATGGAAAGGGTACTGAGGGATAGGATTTATGAGTATCTGGAAAGACACTGCTTGATTAGGGACAGCCAGCACGGATTTGTGAAGGGTAGGTCTTGCCTTACAAGTCTTATTGAATTCTTCGAGGAGGTGACCAAGCATGTGGATGAGGGTAGAGCAGTGGATGTAGTGTACATGGATTTTAGTAAGGCATTTGATAAGGTTCCCCATGGTAGGCTTATGCGGAAAGTCAGGAGGCATGGGATAGAGGGAAATTTGGCCAATTGGATAGAAAACTGGCTAACCGGTCGAAGGCAGAGAGTGGTGGTAGATGGTAAATATTCAGCCTGGAGCCCAGTTACAAGTGGAGTTCCGCAGGGATCAGTTCTGGGTCCTCTGCTGTTTGTAATTTTTATTAATGACTTAGATGAGGGAGTCGAAGGGTGGGTCAGTAAATTTGCAGATGATACGAAGATAGGTGGAGTTGTGGACAGTGAGGAGGGCTGTTGTCGGCTGCAGAGGGACTTAGATATGATGCAGAGCTGGGCTGACGAGTGGCAGATGGAGTTCAACCCTGCCAAGTGTGAGGTTGTCCATTTTGGAAGAACAAATAAGAATGCGGAATACAGGGTTAATGGTAGGGTTCTTAGTCAGGTGGAGGAACAGAGGGATCTTGGGGTCTATGTACATAGATCTTTGAAGGTTGCCACTCAGGTGGATAGAGTTTGTAAGAAGGCCTATGGAGTATTATCGTTCATTAGCAGAGGGATTGAATTCAAGAGTCGTGAAGTGATGTTGCAGCTGTACAGGACTTTGGTTAGGCCACAGTTGGAGTACTGTGTGCAGTTCTGGTCGCCTCACTTTAGGAAAGATGTGGAAGCTTTGGAGAGGGTGCAGAGAAGATTTACCAGGATGTTGCCTGGAATGGAGAGGAAGTCGTACGAGGATAGGTTGAGAGTTCTCGGCCTTTTCTCGTTGGAACGGCGAAGGATGAGTGGTGACTTGATAGAGGTTTATAAGATGATCAGAGGAATAGATAGAGTAGACAGTCAGAAACTTTTTCCCCGGGTACAACAGAGTGTTACAAGGGGACATAAATTTAAGGTGAAGGGTGGAAGGTATAGGGGAGATGTCAGGGGTGGGTTCTTTACCCAGAGAGTGGTGGGGGCATGGAATGCGCTGCCCGTGGGAGTGGTAGAGTCGGAATCATTGGCGACCTTTAAGCGGCATTTGGATAGGTACATGGATGGGTACTTAATCTAGGTTAGAAGTTCGGCACAACATCGTGGGCCGAAGGGCCTGTTCTGTGCTGTATTGTTCTATGTTCTATGTTCTATGTTCTATATGAATCATGATTTTCAGGGACAGAGCAGCACAAGTTGAAAAGAATATTTGTTAATCTTTTGTAAGCAGTTGAATGCTGAAACCAAATTCTTGACCAGTTGGAACCGCTTCTTATGAGGTGCAAAAGATTATTTAACATGTGTCTTAGCACATCTCACAGGAACATGTCAGACTGTCTCACATATTACTTTGAAGTACAGCTGGATCTCAAATTAATCATACATTGATAACAGAAATGCAGCCTTTTGACCACATATTTGTGTGGTGTTTGCACTGTGACTAAATTATGTCATGTTACTAAAAATGACCTACTTTATTTATCATCAGTTTGCAAACATGTTTATCTTCTGAAGCTAACTCATATTTTTGAAATGACAAAATAAAATGTAAAAAATTGAAGTAGCCTCATGTCAGGATTAAATCAAAATCTTTAAGCAGAGAGCATGTGTTCTGTAACTTTCAGCATTTCCTTCTAACCTTCATTTAGTGATTCCTATTTGCTCTCAGCGGGTAGTCCTATTGACGAATAGCTGGATTGAGAAGATGAGAAGATGTTTACTGTGGCCTGTATCTGATCTGGAGTCTTGCTGAATATGGCTTTTGATTATGAGTGTGGGATCACAGTATGTTACTGTGAATTTTGAAATCCATACCCTACTTCAATATTTTGCATTCAGGGTTTAAGTATTAATTAAACAAACTATGTGACAAAAAAAGGGAAATGGAACGAATGCGATTTATTTGGATTTTCAGAAAGCATTTGATAAGATATTAGATATGTGTAAAAGTAAAAATTGAAATCATAGAATCCCTACAGTGTGAAAGTAGGCCATTTGGCCCATAGGGTACACTGACCCCATGAGGAACATCCCACCCAGACCCATCCCCCATTTTATCCTTTAACCCTGCATTTACTATGGCTAATCCACTTAATCTGCACATCTTTGGATAGTAGGATGAAACCAGAGCACCCAGCGGAAACCCACACAGACATGGGGAGAACATGCAAACTTCATACAGACTGTTGCCCAGAGGGTGGAATCGAACCTTGGTCCATGGTGGTGTGAGGCAGCAGTGCTAACCAGTGAGCCACTGTGCCACCCAGTGTGCCAAAGGAGAATGAAAAGGAATCCTGTTGAATTGAATGAAGTCCTGACAGGACTGGACAGACTGGATGGCAGCAGTTTATGTGGTAAACACACTGCATGCACAGCAAGCAAGCTATCAGGCACCATAGTGTAGGGGAATAGACCTCATCGAAGTCCATGGGGGCACCTGGAGGTCAGGGGGCTGGCACAGTAGCCTCTGATATCTCTTGGTCTGACAACAGTCAGGCGTCCAGTTGGCGTGCTCTCATTCAGGGGGTCTGTAGAATAGAGTAGTTTTTTATTTGTCATTTCTACCATGTACAACTGATGCAGTAAAAACGAGACAGCATTCCTCTGCTACATGGGCAGCACATGGGCAGCACAAATTACACGATCATACATGGCATAAAATGCTGAAGAAGTGCAAAACACGCAAGTTACAGTGTAATAGAAGAATGATAAATAATAAACATTTTTCCAGCAGCAATTCGAAGTCGTGCAAAGAATTTCAGATGGGAAAGAGTCCGAACATACTGTGTTAAGGAGCCTGATAGCTTGGGGGAAGAAAATGTTGCATAGTCTGGCCATGAGAGACCGAGTGCCTCTGAAGTCCAGGGAGTGGGTCATGGTCAGTGTTGTGACTCTACAATGACTAGTCCAAGGGTAGGGCTGATGTGTTTGGTTGATGTCCTGGCTTCAGGGATGGGGCGTGGGGACCAGTGTTTAACGTGTGATAACATGGTCCCTTCATATGCCATGGACTGTGAGGGTGGATAGGTGGGAGGGTACAGACTAATACTGGGCTGTTGGATGGGCACCTGTGGAGGTGTGAAGTCTATCATTTTTATGGGAAGGATTATCAAGAAGGGAATTTGATGCTTGGTCTATCAATCATATAGGCAGAGGCACAGCACCTTTTTAAAAATGGGGCAAGCACAAGGACTGGCAGTCTTTTATGGTGGATATCCATTTAGTGGCATGTCATTTTGGAAATGGCACATGGTAAGGTCGGGATAGAGTTGGATGTGATATGCTGTTAAAGTTCAAGTTTGACAGGTTCTGTCTGGAAGTCAAGAATGATTTGCAAGTGTCATTATTAAACATCACACAGATAGACAGTGCAGTGTGAACCAAGCACACCCACCTCACTGATATTTGTAAATAAATATTTGTTTTCTAAAATCATTATTAAAACATACTTGCAGCACTTTCATATTATTTTGTATTATTTAGCATTATAATTTAGATGGCAGATCTGTGATTACGAATTCATTTGACAAAGGGTCATTCAGCCAACATGTTTAAGGATGGCTGCTCCATGCCTGCATTTATCCTAAGGATCCCACATGCTTCTCAACATGTTCTGTCACTGTGTGAAAGATCAAAGTACATCAACTCCCAGGTGTCTCTGTTGCTGCATCTCTTTATTGCTGTAACATTCAGTTAATATTGTCCTTTCTCTTTCTTCCTACCAAAATGCAACTCTTTACATTACTCTGTCTCAAGTTGCATCTGCAATATTTCCAGCCATTTCACTGCTTTGTTTATGTCCCCTGAAATCTTGAATATTTTCTGCAAACATTGAAATGATATCCTGTATGTCCAAGTCCAGGTCATTAAGAAAAATCAAAAAGAGCAGTTGTCCTAATACTGACCCTTGGGGGATATCATTGTACATCTTCCTATAATTTCTATTTGCCAGTTTCATATCCATGTAGCTACTGTGTCTATAATCCTGTGTGCTTCAATATTCCATGATTCCATAAGCTTTTCGTTAGATCTACGAGTATCTTCTTTCGTCACTGTTACAAAATGTTGAAATGCAGCCCATTAAATAATACCTAACATTGCAACAGTCCTATTATGTGTGCATGTGTATATATAGTAATGGGTTTCTTACTCTCCCTGCCTTCTGAGAACGTACAAAGAGTTTTCTTGTTCAATATGCCACATTTTCCTGTGAACTTTAGTTAGTTTTATTATTATTCAGAGAAACATTGCAGACATGATGGGCCAAATAGCCTCCTTCTGTATCAAAACATTTTTGTTTTGATTATAACCATTAGTTAAACTTTGGAGATATTGTTTTCGATGAGATTCGACAAGATTCTGTCCCTTTAAATTTTTAGCATTGTCCTCGCTCTTTGGGCGGTGATTGAAACCCGAATGTGTTATTTAAGTAATTTTTAAGACAAGTTTCATCATTATGGTAACATATAACTGAAAATGAATATTATTTAGAATTCATGCCCATCTCTCCCATAACACCATGTGTGGAAGTTGACATTGCCATCCATAAGGTTGGGTTTAGAGGAGGATGGATGGGGGTAAAGGATGTTGGAAATTCAGGAGGCATGATTTCTGCTTCTATGATTGGTTTTCACTTCCAATTCTCTTGGCATTTCTTCACCGATAAACATTTTGGGAAGGTTGTACTCATTGGTTGGAACCTGTGGGACACTAGTCACAAGGATTCTCCCACAGTAGATGCAGGTGAAGGCGTTGACACTGTTGGGGACCATTAGATATATCCCTCTCCTCCTTTTCTCATTTAGTCTCTTCTTCATTCAGTTTCAAAGGTGTCTGTAACACTCCTGATGTAGAATCTCCTGGTGTCACTGATGATAATCCGTGTGGCAGACGGGGAGGTTCTTGAATGCATGAAACGTTTGTGTAGGATCCCCTGGTTACATTTCCCAATGGTCAGTTCTCTGAACAACACAGCGTTGGGCAGACTGTTGTATCCATCTGGAAAATGCAATCCACCCAACATAGTTGGCTTTGTAGGAGAATGACCTCAATGCCGGTGATGTTGGCTGTTTTCAGGCCTTGTGCGTTTTGAGGTGGTCTTGCCAGCAGGTGAAAATACAGGAGACATAGTTCTGCAGCATACAGAGGGGTGGTGAAGAGTACGGCTTTGTATCATTTGAGATTGATTTGTATTGTAAGGCTCAGGTTGCTCCACAATTGTTTGTAGACTCGGCTGAATGTGCTGCAAGCTTTAGAAAGCTTATTGTTCACTTTCTTATCTATGGTGGATTCAAATGCAAGAATATTCCCAGTAGGTAAATTGTGTGATGATGCCAGGAGAACAAGTGCAGACATGATCAGCTGAATGGTGCCAGGAGAAGCCTGCAATAGTAGCTTTGTTTATTTATTCTTTTATGTCGTAAATGTATGTTCTGTTGTTAAAGAACATCTGCAGCCTTGTGTGAGTGTGTTTTGGTGACTAAAAATACATTACCTTACTGCATGATCTCTCAAGCCAGCTTTCATTTGACCATCTGTGACCACTTGCTTGGGATTTCATAGCAATTATGGAAACATGGCTCAGGGATGGGCAGTACTGGCAGCTTAATGTTCTAGGATACAAATGCTACAGGAAGGATAGAAAGGGAGGCAAGAGGGGGTGTGTGGCATTTTTGATAAGGGATAGTATTACAGTTGTGCTGAGGGAGGATATTCCCAGAAATACATCCAGGGAAGTTGTTTGGGTGGAACTGAGAAATCAGAAAGGGATGATCACCTTATGGGATTATATTATAGACCCCCGAGTAGTCAGAGGGAAATTGAGAAACAAACTTGTAAGGAGATCTCAGCTATCTGTAAGAATAATTGGGTAGTTACGTTAGGGGATTTTAACTTTCCAAACATCGACTAGGACTGCCATAGAGTTAAAGGTTTAGATGGAGAGGAATTTCTTAAGTGTGTACAAGACAATTTTCTGAGTCAGTATGTGGATGTACCTACCAGAGAAGGTGCAAAACTTGACCTACTCTTGGGAAATAAGGCAGGGCAGGTGACTGAGGTGTCAGTGGGGGAGCACTTTGGGGCCAGTGACCATAATTCTGTTTGTTTTAAAATAGTGATGGAAAAGGATAGACCAGATCTAAAAATTGAAGTTCTAAATTGGAGAAAGGCCAATTTTGATGGTATTAGGCAAGAACTTTCAAAAGCTGATTGGAGGCAGATGTTCGCAGGTAAAGGGACAGCTGGAAAATCGGAAGCCTTCAGAAATGAGATAACAAGAATCCAGAGAAAGTATATTCCTGTCAGGGTGAAAGGGAAGGCTGGTAGGTATAGGGAATGCTGGATGACTAAAGAAATTGAGGGTTTGGTTAAGAAAAAGATGGAAGCATATGTCAGGTATAGACAGAACAGATCGAGTGAATCCTTACAAGAGTATAAAGAAAGTAGGAGTATACTTAAAGAGGGAAATCAGGAGGGCACAATGGGGACATGAGATAGCTTTGGCAAATAGAATTAAGGAGAATCCAAAGGGTTTTTACAAATATATTAAGGGCAAAAGGGTAACTAGGGAGAGAATAGGGCCCCTCAAAGATCAGCAAGGTGGCCTTTGTGTGGAGTCACAGAAAGTGGGGGAGATACTAAATGAATATTTTGCATCAGTATTTACTGTGGAAAAGGAAATGGAAGATATAGACTGTAGGGAAATAGATGGTGACATCTTGCAAAATGTCAATATTACAGAGGAGGAAGTGCTGGATGGCTTGAAATGGTTAAAAGTGGATAAATCCCCAGGTCCTGATCAGGTGTACCCGAGAACTCTGTGGGAAGCTAGAGAAGTGATTGCTGGGTCTCTTGCTGAGATATTTGTATCATCGATAGTCACAGGTGAGGTGCTGGAAGACTGGCGGTTGGCAAACGTGGTGCCACTGTTTAAGAAAGGTGGTAAAGACAAGCCAGGGAAGTATAGACTGGTGAGCCTGACCTCGGTGGTGGACAAGTTGTTGGAGGGAATCCTGAGGGACAGGATGCACATGTATTTGGAAAAGCAAGGACTGATTCGGGATAGTCAACATGGCTTTGTGCGTGGAAAATCATGTCTCACAAACTTAATTGAGTTTTTTTGAAGAAGTAACAAAGAGGATTGATGAGGCAGAGCAGTAGATGTGATCTATATGGACTTCAGTAAGGCATTCGACAAGTTTCTCCATGGGAGACTGGTGAGCTAAGTTAGATCTCATGGAATACAGGGAGAACTAGCCATTTGGATTCAGAACTGGCTCAAAGGAAGAAGACAGAGGGTCATGGTGGAGGGTTGTTTTTCAGACTGGAGGCCTGTGACCAGTGGAGTGCCACAAGGATCGGTGCTGGGCCCTGTACTATTCATCATTTACATAAATGATTTGGATGCGAGCATAAGAGGTACACTTAGTAAGTTTGCAGATGACACCAAAATTGGAGGTGTAGTGTTCAGCGAAGAGGGTTACCTCAGATTACAACAGGATCTGGACCAGATGGGCCAATGAGCTGAGAAGTGGCAGATGGAGTTTAATTCAGATAAATGTGAGGTGCTGCATTTTGGGAAACAAATCTTAGCAGGACTTATACACTTAATGGTAAGGTCCTAGGGAGTGTTGCTGAACAATGAGACCTTGGAGTGCAAGTTCATAGCTCCTTGAAAGTGGAGTCGCAGATAGATAGGATAGTGAAGAAGGCATTTGATATGCTTTCCTTTATTGGTCAGAGTATTGAGTACAGGAGTTGGGAGGTCATGTTGCGGCTGTACAGGACATTGGTTAGACCACTGTTGGAATATTGCATGCAATTCTGGTCTCCTTCCTATCGGAAAGATATTGTGAAACTTGAAAGGGTTCAGCAAAGATTTACAAGGATGTTGCCAGGGTTGGAGGATTTGAGCTACAGGGAGAGGCTGAACAGGCTGGGGCTGTTTTACCTGGAGCGTCGGAGGCTGAGGGGTGACCTTATGGAGGTTTACAAAATTATGAGGGGCATGGATAGGATAAATAGATAAAGTCTTTCCCTGGGGTCAGGGAGTCCAGAACTAGAGGGCATAGGTTTAGGGTGAGAGGGGAAAGATATAAAAGATACCTGAGGGGCAACTTTTTCACCCAGAGGGTAGTACATGTATGGAATGAGCTGCCAGAGGATGTGGTGGAGGCTGGTACAATTGCAACATTTAAGAGGCATTTGGATGGGTATATGAATAGGAAGGGTTTGGAGGGATATGGGCTGGGTGCTGGCAGGTGGGACTAAATTGGGTTGGGATATCTGGTTGGCATGGTTGGACCGGAGGGTCTGTTTCCATGCTGTATATCTCTATGACTCTATGACTCTGTGTCTCGTTGGCTTCAATAGACACCAAACCCAAAATGTGACGCTTTAATGGCTGTTGTTCTCGGTCCTGCTGCTGTTCCAGTATTGGATCTGACTCGCCTGTTATTACCATAAGTTGTGATTAGAATACACTCATCAACACACTCATTAAAAACACTCATCAATTCCCACATGTGCAGTACTGATCCCCATCACCTTCTCACCACCACCTTTCTTGACTTCTTCGTTGTCTCCAAATTGTCAGATTTCTTGCTCAGCATCCAACCCTGGATGAGCAGAAATTTCCTCCAATTAAATACTGGGAAGGCCGAAGTCATTGTCAACTAATTCCCGTAAACTCTTCTCTCTTTCTGATCCCTGACTGTGTTGGAACCAGACTGTTTGCAAACCTCTTTTCCTTGCAATGGATTTTCAATCACATATGTCAATAAGATTCCTGAATTCCACCTCCATAACATCATTAGTCTCTGCCTTTGTCTCAGTTTACACCAGTGTAGAAATTAGGAATAGATCTAGGCCACTCGCCATCCTGGGCCTGCTTCACCACTTAAAATGAGCATGGCTGATATGTTCGCAGTCTCAGCTCCTAATTTCTACTTACCTGTGATAGCCGTTGACTCCCTTGTTCATAGAGTCAGAATGGAAACAGACCCTTTGTTCCAACACTTCTACACTGACGAGTCATCCCAATCTGACCTAGTCCCATTTGCCAGCATTTGGTCCATATCCATGTAAATCCTTCCTATTCACATACCCATCCAGATGCCTTTTAAATGTTGTAATTGTACCAGCCTCTACCACTTCCTTTGCAGCTCGTTGCATACGCACACCACCCTCTGCATGGAAAAGTAACCCCTCAGGTCCTTTTTAAGTCTTTCCCCTCTCATCTTAAATCTATGCGCTCTAATTTTGGATTCCCTCATTGTGGAAAAAGACCTTGGTTATTCAGTCTAACCATGCCCCTCATGATTTTATAAACCTCTGAAATGTTCACCTCAGTCTCTGATTCTCCATGGGAAAAAACCCCAATTGATTCATCCTCTCCCTTATAACTCAAAGCTCGACGTTTCTCCCTAGACTCCTCGGCCTCCCGACCTTGCTTCCTCCTTTAAGACTGCCAATCTCTTAGTCCTAGTTTTTGGCAACCTACCCTAATATTTCCTTATGTGGCTTGGTGGCATTTTTTTTCATGATGTTCTTTTACAATGGTTTGAGGTATTTTATTTGATCAAAGGTGCCAAATAAATAAATGTTCTTGCTCTAGTCGTCATCGCTTCACCCCATTAAATTACATCACACATTAAATCGATGCTTTGTTCTACTCTGTCTACATTAAAGGGACTCTTACATTTGACCAAAAAATAATAGGGTGTTATTAATGAACACCAATGTCAATGTGACAATTGACTAACACGCTCAGGCAATGAAGGGATGTGCTATGTCATGTAAACCTCCAGAACTTGCTAGTCTATTCACATTGCCTCTGATCCTTAACCTACTCATTAGTTTTACAAACTTTCTCGACTTGCACATTGCTCTGTAAACTCATTGTTGTCAGTCATCAAAGAATCATAGAATTAGTCAGTACAGAAGAGGGCCTTCAGGGCTTATAATGAACAATACAAGTCCTCTTTTAATGATGTGATATTTGCTCATGCATTGCCAAAAAGGAACAATTTAAATTATTGAGCATCATTCCTGCTTGTGATATATTGTTTAACAATATTTTTAAAAAGTTTCACATCTTTAAAAATTCAGATTTCTACATTTGTTCCTGAAGTTTGTTTTCTGCATTTTCTCTGTTAATTGAATCTTTCTTCTTTTGTTAATACTGGACAAGCAAAGCAAACACAGGTGACATCTAAATTCATTTTCGAGCGGTCCTATGATTCCTTCTTTGATATAGCACTTTGGCCTCCACTCTCTGATGCACCTACACAGACAGATCAATTTCCTTCTGGATTTTGTGTGTGTTCCTGCACTATTGTTAGGTGGCAATGCCATCATTTCCTTTCTCCGTTTTTTTGTACTAAACCACTAGCCTAGTCTCTTCTCTTCAAAGGATGGGAAACCTCCTAAAAATACTTGTAAACATAGATACATGGAAACAAGAAGCATGAGTCTGTTTAGCCTTTTGAGTCTGCTCTGCCATTGGACTATACCTCCTCCCACCCAATACTGGACTACACCTCCTCCCACCCAGTATCCTGCAAGAACTCCATCTCATTCTCCCAATTCCTCCACCTCTGCCGCACATGCTCTGACGAGAAGACATTCCACTCACAAGCATCCCAGATGTCCACCTATTTCGAACAACGTGCTTTTCCTCCCTCCATCATCCAGATAGCCCCCCACCGCACCACCTCCATTCCCCATTCCACCGCTCTAAATCCTGTCCTCCCAATGCAATAAAGACATTGCTGGTCCTCACCTACCACCCCAGCAGTCTCTGCATCCAATGCATCATCCTCAAACATTTCAGACAAATCCAAATAGACCCCACGACATACAACATAGAACAATACAACACAGTACAGGCCCTTCAGCCCTCGATATTTCACCGACCTGTGGAACCAATCTGAAGCCTATCTATCCTACACTATTCAATTTTCATCCATATGTTTATCCAATGACTATTTAAATGCCCCATTCCTGATGACGGGCTTTTGCCCGAAACGTCGATTTCGAAGCTCCTTGGATGCTGCCTGAACTGCTGTGCTCTTCCAGCACCACTAATCCAGAATCTGGTTTCCAGCATCTGCAGTCATTGTTTTTACCTCATTGATTTTAACCCTACTGCGAATCCTCTTGCAAGGATGCCTGCCTTGAAGAAGTTTTCCTCCTTTCTCTACAAGAATCTCAGGGAGTCCCTCTCCCACTGCAACTCCCAGGTCATTTCCTCTGCCCTGAAGCTCTTCAACCAGGTCGTGAAACAAACTCGCTACCACAGCCACATTTGCTTCCTCAGTGCCTGCCTCCGTAACCAACTCATCCCACATGGACTCCGGACCACCTTTAAACCAGCAGAGTTCGGATCCGAACAGGACAAACAATACAGACTACAGATCTTAAAGTTGGTGAGTCTACTACAGTTGCAGGCAGGGCATTCTAAGCCCCTACTACTCTCTGAGTAAAGAAACTACCTCTGACATCTGTCCTATATCTGTCACCCCTCAATTTAAAGCTATGTCCCCTCACGCTAGCTATCGCCATCCAAGGAAAAAGGCTATCACTGTCTACCCTATCTAACCCTCTGATTATCTTATACGTCTCAATTAAGTCACCTCTCAACCTTCTTCTCTCCAATGAAAATAGCCTCAAGTCCCTCAGCCTTTCCTCTTAAGACCTTCCCTCCATACCAGGCAACATCCTAACAAATTGCCTCTGAATCCTTTCCAAAGCTTCTGCATGCTTCCTATGATGTGGTGACCAGAACTGTACGCAATACTTCAAGTGCGGCTGCACCAGAGTTTTGTTTCGCTGCAACATGACCTTGTGGCTCTGAAAGTCAATCCCTCTACCTATAAAAGCTAAGACACCGTATACCTTCTTAACAGCCCTATCAATCTGGGTGGCAACTTTCAGGGATCTATGTACATGGACATCAAGATCCCTCTGCTCATTTATACTGCCAAGAATCTTACCATTAGCCCAGTACTCTTTACTCCTGTTGCTCCTTCCAAAGTGAATCACCTCACACTTTTCCACATTAAACTCCATTTGCCATCTCTCAGCTCAGCTTTGCAGCTTATCTCTGTGCAACCTGCAACATCCTTTGGCACTGTCCACAACTCCACAAATTTACTAACCCATCCTTCTACACCCTCATCCATGCATGGCTGAGGAAATGGTGTATGGAAGAAGGAATCACACTTTTGGATCATTGGAATCTCTTTTGGAGTACAAGTGACCTGTACAAGAAGGACAGATTGCACCTAAATTGGAAGGGGACTAATGTACTGTCAGGGAGATTTGCTAGAGCTGCTCGGGTGGGTTTAAACCAGTAATGTTGAAGGGGGAGCGGGATAGCATTACAGTTGTACTAAGGGAGGATATTCCCGGAAATACATCCAAGAAAGTTATTTGGATGGAACTGAGAAATAAGAAAGGGATGATCACCGATCACCTTATTGGGATTGTATTATAGATTGTATTATCAGAAGGAAATTGAGAAACACACTTATAAGGAGATCTCCGCTATCTGTAAGAATAATAGGGTGGTTATAGTCGTGGATTTTAACTTTCCAAACATAGGCTGGGCCTGCCATAGTGTTAAAGGTTTAGATGGAGAGGAATTTGTTTCGTGTGTACAAGAAAATTTTCTCATTCAGTATGTGGATGTACCTACCAGAGAAGGTGCAAAACTTGACCTACTCTTGGGAAATAAGGCGGGGCAGGTGACTGAGGTGTCAGTTGGGGGAGCACTTTGGGGCCAGCGACTATAATTCTCTTTGTTTTAAAATCGTGATGGAAAAGGATAGACCAGATCTAAAAGTTGAAGTTCTAAACTGGAGAAAGGCCAATTTTGACGGTATTAGGCAAGGACTTTCAAAAGCTGATTGGGGGCTGGAAAATCGGAAGCCTTCAGAAATGAGATAAAGAGAATCCAGAGAAAGTATATTCCTGTTAGGGTGAAAGGAAAGGCTGGTAGGTATAGGGAATGCTGGATGACTAAAGAAATTGAGGTTATGGTTAAGAAAAAGAAGGAAGCATATGTCAGGTATAGACAGGATAGATCGAGTGAATCCTTAGAAGAGTATAAAGGCAGTAGGAGTATACTTAAGAGGGAAATCAGGAGGGCAAAAAGGGCACATGAGATAGCTTTGGCTAATAGAATTAAGGAGAATCCAAAGGGTTTTTACAAATCCATTAAGGACAAAAAGATAATTAGGGAGAGAATAGGGCCCCTCAAAGATCAGCAAGGCGGCCTTTGTGTGGAGCCACAGAAAATGGGGGAGATACTAAATGAGTATTTTACATCAGTATTTACCGTAGAAAAGGAAATGGAAGATATAGACTGTAGGGAAGTAGATAGTGACATCTTGCACAATGTCAATATTACAGAGGAGGAAGTGCTGGATGTCTTGAAACGCATAAAAGTGGGTAAATCCCCGTACCTGATCAGATGTACCCTAGAACTCTGTGGGAAGCGAGGGAAGTGATTGCTGGGCCTCTTACTGAGATATTTGTATCATCGATAGTCACAGGTGAGGTGCCGGAAGACTGGAGGTGCCACTGTTTAAGAAGGGTGGTAAGGACAAGCCAAGGACCTACAGACCAGTGAGCCTGATGTCGGTGGTGGCAAATTGTTGGAGGGAATCCTGAGGGATAGGATGTACATGTATTTGGAAAGGCAAGGACTGATTAGGGATAGTCAACGTGGCTTTGTGCGTGGGAAATTATGTCTCTCAAACTTGATTGAGTTTTTTGAAGAAGTAACAAAGAGGATTGATGAGGGCAGAGCGGTAGATGTGATCTAAATGGACTTCAGTAAAGCATTCGACAAGGTTCCCCATGGGAGACTGGTGAGCAAGGTTAGATCTTGTGGAATACAGGGAGAACTAGCCATTTGGATACAGAACTGGCTCAAAGGTAGAAGACAGAAGGTGGTGGTGGAGGGTTGTTTTTCAGACTGGAGGCCTGTGACCAGTGGAGTGTCACAACGATAGGTGCTGGCTTCTCTACTTTTCATCATTTATTAAATGATTTGGATGTGAGCATAAAAGGTGTACTTAGTAAGTTTGCAGATGACACCAAAGTTGGAGGTGTAGTGGACAGCGAAGATGGTTACCTCAGATTACAACAGGATCTTGACCAGATGGGCCAATGGCCTTAGAAGTGGCAGGTGGAGTTTAATTTGGATAAATGCAAAGTTCTGCATTTTGGGAAAGCAAATCTTAGTAGGATATACACTTAATGGTAAGGTCCTAGGGAGTGTTGCTGAACAAAGAGACCTTGGAGTATAGGTTCAAAGCTCCTTGAAAGTGGAGTCGCAGGTAGATAGGATAGTGAAGAAGGCGTTTGGTATGCTTTCCTTTATCGGTCAGAGTATTGAGTGCAGAGTTGGGAGGTCTTGTTGTGGCTGTACAGAACATTGGTTAGGCCACTGTTGGAATATTGCATGCAATTCTGGTCTCCTTCCTATTGGAAAGATGTTGTGAAACTTGAAAGAGTTCAGAAAAGATTTACAAGGATGTTGCCAGGGTTGGGGGATTTGAGTTATTGGGAGAGGCTGAACAGGCTGGGACTGTTTTCCCTGGAGCTTCGGAGGCTGAGGGGTGACCTTATAGAGTTTTACAAAATTATGAGGGGCATGGATAGGATTAATAGACAAAGTCTTTTCCCTGGGGTCAGGGAGTCCAGAACTAGATGGCATAAGTTTAGGGTGAGAGGGGAAAGATATAAAAGAGACCTGAGGCGCAACCTTTTCAAGCAGAGGGTGGTACGTGTATGGGATGAGCTGCCAGAGGAAGTGGTGGAGGCTGGTACAATTGCAACATTTAAGAGGCATTTGGATGGGTATATGAATAGAAAGGGCTTGGAGGGATATGGGCCAAGTGCTGGCAGGTGGGACTAGATTGGGTTGGGATATCTGGTCGGCATGGACGGGTTGGACTGAAGGATCTGTTTCCATGCTGTACATCTCTATGACTCTATGACGCCATTTATAAAAATGATAAACAGCAGTAGACCCAAAACAGATCCTTGCGGTTCACCACTAGTAATTGAACTCCAGGATGAACATTTCCCATCAACCACCACCATCTGTCTTCTTTCAGCTAGCCAATTTCTGATCCAAACCATTAAATCACCCTCACTCACATGCCTCTGCATTTTGTGCAATAGTCTTCCATGGGGAACCTTATCAAACGCCTTATTGAAATCCATCTACACTACATCAACTGCTTTACCCTCATCCACCTGTTTGGTCACCTTCTCAGAGAACTCCGTAACGTTTGTGAGGCATGACCTACCCTTCACAAAACCATGTTGACTATCCCAAATCAACTTATTCCTTTATAGATGGTTATAAATCCTATCTCATAAGCTTTTCCAATATTTTACCCACAACCGAAGTAAGGCTCAGTGGTCCAGAAGTACCAAAGTTGTCTCTCCTCCCCTTCTTGAACAAGTGGACAATGTTTGCTATCCTCCAGTTTTCTGGCACTATTCCTGTTGACAATGATGACATGAATATCAAAGCCAAAGGCTCTGCAATCTCTTCCCTGGCTTTCCAGAGAATCCTAGGATAAATCCCATCCAGCCCAGGGGATTTACCTATTTCACACTTCCAGAATTGCTAATACCTCCTTTTTGTGAACCTCAATCCCGTCCAGTCTAGTAGCCTGAATCTCATTATTCTCCTCGGCAACATTGTCTTTTTCCAGTGTGAATACTGATGAAAAATATTCATTTAGTGCTTCTCCTATCTCCTTGGACTCCATGCACAACTTACCACTACTGTCCTTGATTGGCCCTAATCTTACTCTAGTCATTCTTTTATTCCTGATACACCTATAGAAAGCTTTAGTGAGTTCCTTGATGATATCTGCCAATGCCTTCTTATGTCCCCTCCTGACTCTTCTTAGTTCTCTCTTTAGGTCTTTCCTGGCTAGCTTGTAACTGTCAAGCACCCTAACTGAGCCTTCACGTTCCATCCTAACATAAGCCTTTTTCTTCCTCTAGACAAGAGATTCAACTCGACCATTTCCTCCCTGCCTGACAGTTACATACTTATCAAGGACACACAGTGGCTGTTCTTTGAATAAGTTCCATGTTTCAATTGTACCCGTCCCCTGCAGTTTCCTTCTCAATTCTATGCATCCTAAATCTTGCCGAGTTGCATCATAATTGCCTTTCCCCCAGTTATAACACTTGCGCTGCAATATATACCTATCCCTTACTATCACTAAAGTAAATATAACGGAATTGTCGTCACTATCAACAAAGTGCTCATGTACCTCCAAATCTAACACCTGGCCTGGTTCATTACCCAGTACCAAATGGCCAGTACCATTGTGGCTTCACCCCTTGTTGGCCTGTCTACATACTGTGTCAGGAAACCTTCTTGCACACATTGGACAAAACACAACCCATCTAAAATACTCGAACTATAGTATTTCTAGTCAATATTTGGAAAGTTAAAGTCCCCCATAACTCTACCCTGTTACTCTCGCTCCTATCCAGAGTCATCTTTGCAATCCATTCCTCTACATCTCTGGAACTATTCAGAGGCCTATAGAAAACTCCCAACAGGGTGACCTCTCCTTTCCTATTTCTAACCTCAGCCCATACTACCTCAGTAGACGAGTCCTCAAACATCGTTGTCCTTGACTAACAATGTCACACCTCCCCCTCTTTTACCATCTTCTCTGTTCTTACTGAAACATCTAAATCCTGGAAACTGCAACAACCATTACTGTCCCTGCTCTATCCATGTCTCCAAAATAGCCACAACATCAAAGTACCAGGAACCAACACATACTGCAAGTTTACCCACCTTCACCCACTTCAAACCATCTTTCTGTTTGCCGGTGCACTCTTGTGACCTTGAAACCATATTTCTGACCTCACTATTTGCAACCTCCTGGATACTGGAGCTACAATTTAGATTCCCATTCCCCTGCCGAATGAGTTTAAACCCTCCCGAAGTGCATTAGCAAATGTTACCTACCGCCCCCCCCCCTCAGGATATTGGTACCTCTCCGGGGTTCAGGTGTAGACCATCCTGTTTGTAGAGGTCCCACCTACCCCAGAAGGAGCCCCAAGTATCTAGCTATCTGAACCCTCCCTCCTCCACCATCCCTACAGCCACGTGTTCAACTCCTCTCTCTTGCTATTCCCCATCTTGCAAGCATGTGGCATAGGCAACAAACCAGAGATAACAACTCTGTTTGCTATAGCCCCAAGCTTCCACCCTTGCTCTCTGAATTTCTGCCTTCAATCCCCATCCCTTTTTCTGCCTATGTCATTTGTGACTATATGGACCATGGCTTGGGACTATTCCCCCTCCCCCTCAAGGATCCTGAAAACATGATCTGAGACATCACGAACCCTGGTACCTGGGAGGCAACACACCAACCATGAGTCTCTCTCATTCCCAAAGAATCTCCTATCTGTCCCCTAACTATGGAGCCCCCAATGACTAATGCTGCCTCTCTTCCAATCTAGTTTACTGCATCAGGTGCTCCCGATGTGGTCTTTACATCGTGGAGACCGAACAAAGGCTTAGTGAACAATTCACCAAGCATCACAGCCAGCCCCGCAGGGGCTGACCGGATCTCCCAGTCATCGTCCATTTCAATTTCCCCAACCATTCTCTTTCTGACATGACCATCCTTGGCCTCCTCCATTACCAAAACAAACCACATCTTCTGTTGGAGGAATAACACCTTCTCTTCTGCCTGGGCACCTACATCCCGGAGGACTCAACATTGAATTCTCCAATTTCAAATAACCTCCTTCTCCATCCCCTTACTTCACTCCCAACCCCTCCCCTTCCCTTCCACTGCTCTCTGCCACCTACCAGATTCATTCCTCCCATTGACCAACCAGGTCATACCCTCTACCTGTCTTCACCTGTCCCCACTTCATCACCCTGTCCCTGCTGCCCCCTTTATCTGCAACTCCCCCCATCCACCCCCAGTCCTAAAGAAGGGTTATACCTGAAACATCGAATTCTGCACCTCCTAATGTTGCTTGGCTTGCTGTGTTCTTCCAGCCTCCTGCCTTTCTACTTTGGATTCCAGGATCTGCAGTTTTTTAGTCTCCTGCTATTCAATATGTGCATCCACACCTGAATATTTCTGTTTTTTACACTGAAGTGTATAGCTTAACATTTAGCCACATTGTACTGCATTTGCCATGTTTGGCCACACACTCACTTAATTTATCTAAGTCATCTTGAAGCCTCCCTGCATCTTTCTCATAATTCATAATCTCCTGCAGTTTTGTGTCATCAACAAATGTGGAAATGTTGCATTTGACTCCCATATCTAGGTCATTTGTATATACTGGAAATGGTTGGGGTCCAAGCACTGATCCTTGTGGTACTCCACTAGCCACTGCCTGCTACTCGGAAAAAAGACCTATTTATTTCCATTCTTTCTTTCCTGTCTGGCAACCAATTCTTGAGTCATGCCAATATATTACTCCTTATGCCATGGGTTTTAACTTTTGCTGTTAAATTCTTGTGAGAGATCTGATCCAAAGCTTCCTGAATATCCAAATACACCATGTCTAGTTGTTCTCCCTTATTTATTCTACTGATTACATCCTCCATAAACTCTAGTAGATTTGGTAAGCATGGTTTGCCTTTCATAAACCCATCCTGATTTTGTCCAATCCATTGATGATTTGCAAATGTCGTGTTATTACATCTTTTATGCAGAATCCAGCATTTTCCTCACTATTGAGGTCAGGCTAACTGGTCTTTAATTCTCTGCTTTTTTTTTTCTTTTCCTTCTTCTTTAAAGAATGGGGCTAAAAATCTAATAAAACTCCATTGTCTATCACGGTGGGATAAATAAACTGGTTACAGAGTTCTCAGCATCTGTGCATCAAATAAAGCTCAAAAATGAAACAATAACCATGCTCTGAACACATAATATACAAATATAAGTTAAGCGTACTTTATACATTGTTCCTAACACCTCTATTTATTTTTATATACCTGATTTGACCTTAATTCATTCTTCTCTGTCTTTCCTTTGTCCCTTTCTTGACCCTTAAATTTCATTGATTACTCTTGAAGATTATTGGTTCTGTTGTTACTAAAGTCTCTGATGTCCCACTGCCACTGTTCAAAAGTTAGTCCAAAGAGGAACAGGATCAAATGAGGGATGACGAACCTTGAATGGAGCTTGAATTCTGGTTAGACTAACTTAAGTTTAAATTTTGAATTAGTGAACAGCTTGTGCTTAGTAAATAATGTTAGTGAGTAAAATTTAGTAGTGCTTCCTGCCATTTGAGAAAATTTAAATTGGCCAACAGAACAGTAAGCCGTGCTCTCACAGGACATTTTAGCAGGAAAGGCTTTAGAGTATGAATCTCTTTCACAGTGCATTTGTGTGATTATGAGGAAATACAGACTGCTATGCTTAACATGTTCGAGTTGGTGCTAGACACCTAGAGACAGAAATTTACTAAACTGAGAGAGAGAAAATCTGTAGGATTTTCCAGGGGGGAAATCAATGTTCAATAAGGCATGTAGTTTGATGAAAGTAGGACAGAACTTAATAACCTTAGGGAAATGATGTTGGCGAACCTATTCAAAAATAGTGTCTCTTTGGGGACCTAGAAGACCACAAAGCTTATAAAATGAGGGAAGTCTCCTCTGGTAGATGATGATGAATTAGGTCATAAGCTGATTAATAACAAGCTCCTTCATGCCAGCTCCTCATGATCCTCAACTCCCTGATATTTCCCAAAAGGCTCCCCAAAAACCTTTTTGGAGATTCACAAATGTTTTGTGAAAAGCAGATTTTGATAAAAAAAAGAATTACAGATGCAATGTCTGAGTGAAACTCAATGTCCTGAAGAAAGATCTGGTGAGTGATCCAAAAGTAGATCCTTCAGGACAGGACCACCCTGTAATAGTAGTTTACCAGCAACCATATCAGTGCACTCTATAAAAGGACATCACGGATTTTCCACAAATAGAATTTCAAGGGCAGCCTAACATCCAACTGTTGGCCCCCAGACTGTTCACCACATTGTGACTGTATGTGTCCTATAAAAGGAACTTTCAAAAGTTGATTGGGATAACCTGGTTGCAGGTAAAGGGTTGACTGGCAAGTAGGAGGCTTTCAAAAGTGAGATAATGAGAGTTCAGAGATAGTATGTTCCTGTTAGACTGAAGGGTAAGATTAGTAGGAGTAGGAACAATAGATGAATAGAGATATTGAGATTCTGGTCAAGAATAAGAAGGAATCAAATATTAGATATAGACTAGTAGGATTAAATGAATCTCTTGAAGAGTGTAAGGGGAGTAGGAACATTCTTAAGAGGGAAATCAAGAGGCTAAAAAGGGGATGTGAGATAGCCTTGGCAGAGAAGGTTAAGGATAATCTAAAGGAATTCTACAAGTATATTAAGAGCAAAAGAGCAACTAGGGAGAGAATAAAGCCCCTTAAAGATTAATGCGGCTGTCAATTTGTGGAACCACAGGAGATAGGGGCGATACTAAATGGACCCTTTGTGTCAATTTACCTTAGAGAAATACATGAAAGCTAGGGAACTCAGGGAAGTAAATATTGATGTCTTGAAAACAATCCACATTACAGAAGAGGAGGTACTAGAGCTCCTAAAAAGCATAAGATAAATCTCTGGGTCCTGATCAAGTGTATCTTAGGGCATTGTGGGAAGCTCGGGAAGAAACTGTGGGGCCCCCAGCAGAGATATTTGTATCAACTGTAGCCATGACTAAAGTGCTGGAAGACTAGAGGTGGCTAATACGGTTCCTTCATTTAAGAAAGGTTGCAAAGAGAAATCTGGGAACTATAGACCAGTGAGTTGGACAGTAGTGGAGTGTCAGGATTTTGAGAGACAGGATTTATGTGCAGTTGGAGATGCAAGGACTGAGTATGGATAGTTAGCATGGCTTTGTGCATGAGAAATGGTGTCTCACAAACTTGAGGATGTGACCAAGAAAATTGATAAGGGCAGAGCAGTAGGTGTTGTTTGGTCTTTGACAAGGTTGTATGTGGTAGACCGGTTAGTAAAATTGGATCACCTGGGATTCAGGATACCTTGTCAATTGCACAGAAAATTGGCTTTACCATAGGAGACAGAGGCTGGTAGTGGAGGGTTGTTTTTCAGATCAGAGGTGCTCTGCAGGATTTGGTGCTGGGTCCACTCTTGTTTGTCATTTATATAATGATTTGGATGAGAAATTGGAAGTGTGGTTAGTAAGTTTGCAGGTGACACCAGAATTAGTGTTATAGTGGACAGTAAGGAGGGTTATCCAAGATTACAAAGGGATCTTGATTAATTGGGCAAGTGGTCTGAGGAATGGCAGATGGAGTTTAATTTAGATAAATGCGAGGTGTTGCATTTTGGTAAAACGAACAAAGGCAGGACTTACACAGTAAATGGTAGGGCCCTGGGGAGTGTTGTAGAACAGAGAGACTTACAGGTTCAGGTACATAATTCATTGAAAGGTAGACTGAAGGTGTCTGGAATGCTTGTCGTCATTGACTTTAGGAGTTGGGACATCATGTTGCAATTGTATATGGCACTGTGCAGGTAGGAGATCCTTTATCCAAACATCCAAAAACCAAAAAGCTCCGAAATCTGAAGGCTTTTTTGATGTTTTTTTTCTCATTAAGAAGCTTGTTTGGCAAGCAAACAGTCGACACCCATTCGGTGCGTGACACTCAGATGTGACATGGGAGGTGGGGGGCATGGCCAAGCACCCACGGGCTTGGGGTTTCTCTGTGAATGCCCCCAAGTTGACACCCACTCGATGTGTGTCCAAGCACATTCTAAGTTAGAAGTCTGCTTCTGTGGTAAAACTTTTTAAACTTTCACCATTCAACTGTCACGTTCTGAAAACCAAAAAATTCAGAATTCCGAAAAACAGCTGGTCTCGAACATTTCGGATAAAGGCTCTTCTACCTGTATTGTGTACAGTTCAGGTCACCCTGCAATAGGAAGGATCTTGTTATATTGGATAGGGTGCAGAAAAGATTTACAAGGATGTTACTGGTATTGGAGGTTTTGAGTTATAAGGAGAGGATAGATAAACTGGGAAAGTTTTGACTGGATTGCAGCAGATTGAGGGGTGACCTTATAGAGGTCTATAAAATCATAAGGGGCAAAGATGAGGTGAATAACAAAGGTCTTTTCCTCGGGTTGGGGAATTCAAAACTAGAGGGCATAATTTTAAGGTGAGAGGAGAAAGATTTAAAAGGGACAAGAGGGACAACGTTTTCACACTGAGGGTGGTTAGTATGTGAAATGAACTGCCAGAGGAAGTGGCAGATGCATGTACAGTTACAAGGTTTAAGAGGCATTTGGACAAGTACATGAATAGGAAAGATTTAGAAGAATATGGGCCAATTGCAGGCAAATGGGATTAATTTATTTTGGGAAACCTGGTCAGCATGGACGAGTCAGATCAAAGGGTCTGTTTCCATACTTCATGATTCTATGACTCTCTGACTCATAGCAATCTACCCAACAACACAATGTTGTGACTTAGCTGTCCATTTTGGACTTCTATGCCAGGCAGCTTTATGAGTCTTAGAAAAGAGTTTAATTTGCTGCTGAAATCCTCGTCCATGACTGTACAAACTTTAGACTTGACTATTTAAACACACTCTCACATCCTAATGCCTGTAACCTGAAGACTTTGAAAATTCTGGTCCCTATTTTCCAAGTCAGGACGTTGTGTGCCTGGGAGAGGGACTTTCAGCTAGTGATTGTAGTATAGAGCATTGTTAGTATTGAAGCCACTCGTTTGAGTGAATCATCAGCAATGCCAGTTAATGTAGCTAAGATCTGACAGAGAGCTTCTTATGTCATCTTGTAACAATCCACCTTAAGAAAAACCCTTTTAAAAATAGTGTAAATAGCCAATAAATTGATTTGTGATAGTGTGGTTTCCAACTCCTGTCAAAGATGTGCTGCTCCCAGTCCAGGTATTTCTACCTGCTGCCAATGATATGCAAACTATTTTAAAGGATCTCTATTGATTTTGAGAAAACAGGGAAAGCTGAAAAGCAATCAGCTCAGCATGAAACTCCCATAGCAGCAGGCACCAAGAATTGAAAATAGTTGCAAAGAGATATGGAGAAAAGTGAGAAAGCTTTACCCTTTCCTAGCTCCTGGACCATATAGAGGGCTGCAACTAGGCTGCACAGTAGATCAACAGCTGTTGCTTTAACTGGACTGCTTCCTGTCCCAAGATGTCGGTGTTAGGTGTGCATGTCCCCACTCTGACTCCCATGTTGGGAATTCTCAGCATCTACTTGCTATCTGTTGGGTGGAAGAATGGGAGCCTGTACTTTAAAGAGGCTGGATTAGAGAGTAATGAGAGTGATAATCAGTGATAATGCCCATGAATAGGCCCCTCACACCTCACTGGTGAGAATCTCATCTCGATGTCTGGGATTTAGTTGGAAATGTGACTAGTTTCTCCATTCCCACATGATTCTCCCAAATTATTTCCATAGCCCATGGGGTTCAGACCTGGGAAATTTCCATCCAGAGAAGTTTTTTTGTAGTATCTCACGAAGAGTAACCTGTAAAAAAAGTGGTTTCCAGATTCCAGTGTAGACCTGATGGATCTAATGGCCTCCTTTGTAACAATTCTGTGATTTGAGGCTAATTAGCATAGCCTTTGCAGCTGGAATGTGCATTCCTTCAGTACACAGGAATTTCTTGATTACATTCCCCCATTGTATTCATTTCTGAAGCATCTGTTTTCTTATATTATAACCTTTAGGTTATATTCCATCAGGTTCAATTCAATTCAATTCAATTAGCTTAAACTTTTCAAATTTAACGATAGGCAAAACAAAACCCATCAGGTAGAAGACTGCTGTTCCTAACATTCTGCCAGAGGAAATTTGAGAAAAATCTGGAAGATATTCAGGTGGCGTGGGGGATTCATCTTGCTGACAACTTGATTGAAAAATAAGATAAGTGAGGTGCTACTAGAATTAACGGGTTCACCTCCAGTACCACCACGACGGTGAGCATCACACAAACATGTGAACAGAATGGAAGGAGTAAGTGGCAAGAATGAAGTCACTGAAAATGCTTAAGGTGCCGAAACAAAGGTCCCAAAGATATTCCCCAATTCACAAATCATCTCTGCTTGACAAAAAGTCCACTTTCATTTGTGTGGCCAGTAAAGATCTTTCAACTATATGTGAAAAGGATAGATTCAATTGGACATAAAGCATTTCATTAAACCAATGAAAAATATAACGAGTGAACATTTTGAAAACTGGCCTTGCTCTGGTTTTTAAACTGTGATACAGAATAAAGGAGATGGATTAATCATGTTGGTAAACTGAGTCTTTATTGCCTTACAGCTATCGGGTCTGTGTTTGTCTGCTTTCCATAGATGCACCAGTAGTGAGGGTGTCTGGCCTTGATGCATTTAAATCCAAATTGAGAATAGAGTCTGTGCACTCAGATTTTGATGTTAGAGAGCTATTGGTTGTCTGCCACAAATCTGGTGAGCTAGAAGCTTTTAAATCGATGCTGATGCTTTTTAAAGGAAAGACTATTTTTATCTCATCAAACAAACAATGTGCTATGTGGACACATGGGCTGTTAAGGAGCAATATGGAGAAAGCAGCCCCCATTAGTGTTAATGTTTATGTGGGAGATATAGCAAAGGAAGGAGCTGTGTACCTTCCTTTGGGAACATGCTTTGTTTCTCAATCACTGAAGCCAGGAAAATTGTTTCTCTTCTGTGGCCTCATGGAGGGAGCATGCTGTTAATACTTACTTCTTTTAACTGAACTATTGTACACAAGTGAGGCCAAAGGACTCCAGCACAATGATCACTCACTGTATTTCCAAGCTTCACCCATATGAAGTAGTTTGCAGAAAACCCATACTCAATCACTTGCAAAAAATTGAACCTATAAAGAAAATGGGGCTGCATGAGTTCCTATTGTCTTCATATTGTGTTCAATTTCTACACAAGGTTGCATACCCCCTGTAAGGAGAGAAGCACCAATGACAGCAGTCCAGCCATCATGAAGGAGGTGAAATTGTATGAATAGTTTGCATTTTCATTTCTCACAGCTTTAAGGCTAAGTTTATGCTGGACACAGGGATTGGTGTTCCCTAATGGACCTGCTTTCCAGGTTGATGGAGGAGCATTTTGTGAGGTCAGTATGAGCAGCCTGCCAATATTGAAAATGTGCACCTCTACCATCACCACGGTGGTAAAAACTAAAGAAGGGCAGAGAACTATAGAGTGAATAAACATCTTCGTGGTAACTGCATGAAAGTACCAAATTAACTCCCTGTACCAATATTGTGATATTGAGACATAGAGGTCTGCCATGCCTGAGTTTGACAGACTGGGTGATCATTTAAAATGAAACAGTGATTGCAGGTTTTAGGCCAATTAGAAACTTCTTAAGGATCAGTCCCAGTGATTTCCATTGCTGATCTTTCTAGGATGCCCACACTTGGAGATGTGATCGGAGAGGCAACAGTCACCCATTGTGACACTTGGTGCTTCTACTCAAGTTAAGCCCATGAAGAGGGAGAATGTGCTCATGGTGTTTGCAGCCACTGTATTATCAGACTTGGTGAATTTGCATCGAGCCTGAATGAGATTATGGGGACAGCAGGACCTGACTGCTTAGCGATAACCTGACACCACAGAGAGCACTGAGGTAGCCTAACATTAAAAATACCTCCTCGAGTCACCAAAGGGAAGGAAGAGTATTTTTATAAATGACATAAAATAAAGGTAGATCTTTTATTTCTCTGTTACATGGATGTGAAAAGGGAACTGAAAAATGGCAATTAGTTTCCATGGAGAGAAATGTGGTAAGTTTTTCAAAGCAACATTGTTTCGAATATTTGTTTAAAAACAAAAATAGTTAACAGTCAGTGAGGTCCATTAGGGAAGCATGTTTGAAACAACAGTTTCACACCAAATTTTATATCCTGATATAGACTGCATCAATAGTCTAGATTTTACCAAAAGCTTCGGTATCCTAACTTCAGATCCAAGTTGGGTTCCCAAGTTTACCACTCCCAGCAGTAAGAGCCACACCAGGCTCTTCCTAAAGACAGCCTTTTAATTGGGAAGGCCACCCTGAAGCGTCACAAGCTTTATAAACAGGTAGACCCTCTGGAAGGCCCATTATGTCACTGAGCAGCGTTCCCTCCTCAGGAACTTTTCTTCAGGGTTTAGATCCTTGGCTCCGAAGGCCTCCCTGATTGGAAGCTTCCACCAGATGAACAGGGGCAATTGTGCCAATGACACATTGCCAGTAAGTTGGGAAAATTACTATTAACAAGAAACTTTCATTATTTTTCTCTCACATCTGCATTCCAACATAGAAGTGTTATTCTGGTATTATTTGGTATTATTTTGAGGTAGAGTAGGCTTGGTGTCTTTGCCAATGTTTGTTCCTCAACCAATAACATAAAAAATGATCGCATCGCTGTTTTGGGGAACTGTTTGGTCAAATTTGCTGCTGCATTTCATTCATTATAACTGCATCTACAATTCAAATGTATTTAATTAGCATTATGCACTTTGGCCAAACTGATATTTTTCTTTCTGTGTTTATCCTCCACCTCTCCTGCATTTGCTTTCTGTTAGATTACTCTGAATTACTACATGTACACTTCTTTTTAGACAGTGCAATTGCCCAATGTGTCACAGTCATCCGGGACTTTAGGCATAAAGTTAGTTTTTACAAGTTTTTTGGATGTATGCCTTTAGTTGAAGCAAGAAATCTTTGGGCAGTCACAAGATCCATGATGGTATTTAGTATAATATCCTTATCAAATTCCTTTAAGTGGATTATTGGCTTCTTCGTCTGGCAGATTAGATTAGATTAGATTACTTACAGTGTGGAAACAGGCCCTTCGGCCCAACAAGTCCACACCGCACCGCCGAAACGCAACCCACCCATACCCCTACATTTACCCCTTACCTAACACTATGGGCAATTTAGCATGGCCAATTCACCTGACCTGCACATCTTTGGACTGTGGGAGGAAACCGGAGCACCCGGAGGAAACCCACGCAGACACGGGGAGAAGGTAGTCTGCAGAAGTGCTTAGTCTACTTGTCATTTTCTCCCTAAGGAAGGACATCTAAAGTGCCAAATTCAGCAACTGACCTCACACCCATCTCATGTAGTTCTATGTCCATTTGACCTTCCAACCATCTAGCAGAGGGGCAAACATCTTAGTGCCCACTGAAGCTGTTTACTACTTTCACATATGATGTTTTTTCACTTTCCAATGGTTATGTGGCATTTGAAATCAATATTGCAGCCCATTAAAGGCTGAAGCAAATATTTGGCCGAACAAGGAAGCATAAACGTAATTATCATTTTAATTTGGGCTTGCTGGCTATATTTTCTACATTTCATATTGGACCTGTTAAATGTACAATGAAGGGGTCTGATTTGGAACTGTATGGTAAATTTTCCCATTTGCAGTGTAGTGGTGAGTGAGTTTCATGGCATCTGATCGGTCATTGCCCGGGCTAAATTTCAAAAAGATTGGTTGAGTTGGCAGACAGGTGGAAGTTGAAGTTCAAAGCAAAGAAGTGTGAGGTGGTATACTTTGGTACAATAAACATGGAGACTCAGTACAAAATAATAGAGTTTGCGCGACAAACTCCAAGATGGTTAGCAAAGTTGGGTGCCATCAGAATGTGTGTAGATGGTATCAGTGATTCTCAGCATTCACCCAGGCTGTGTATAATCTCCACACAACAGTTCAGGAAAAACCATCAATATCAGCCATAAGGAATAAAACTGTCATGCCTTATTCTATAAATGGAAGCTCAGTGGAGGGTGGAAGTATTTTTATTTGAATCACACAGTGTTAGAAATAGCTCAGTGAAATGCATTGTACAATATTTACTTGATCTCTTTGCTTGTGCTATCTAAAGGTGGCGTTGATACAATTCACAGCCACAAACTAAAGGGTAATAATCTAAAGGATGTGCAGAAACAGAACAACCTGGGTGCCTGTGTGCATGTCATTAAAGTTAGCAGGACAGAGAGTGCAGTTAATAAAGCATATGGTGTTCTCGGTTTCATTAGTAGGGGAATAAGGTACATGAGCTCATGCTGAGCCTACATACAACACTAGTTGGACCTCAGCTGCAGTATTGTGTCCAGTTCTGGGCACACACATTAGGAAGACTGTCAATGCATTGGAGAGAATGCAGAAGAGTTTTACGAGTTTGGTTCCGAGGATGAGAAACTTGCGAGGATGAATTGGAAAGGAGAAGGCTGAGGGGAGATTTGACAGAAGTTTTCAAAAGAATGAGGAATCTGGCAGGTGTAGACAGGCAGAAATCGCTCCTGCTCATAAAATGATCAAGAACCAGAGGACAGTGAAGTGTTTCACTAAAGAGGCAAATGCAAGGTGGAAATAAAGAGTATTTTTCATTGAGTAATTAGTTAAGATCTGAGACGTACTGTCTGGATGAGTAGAGGAGGCAGTTTCAGTTGAAGCATTCAAGAAGGCATTGGATGATTATTTAAATAGAAACAGCTTACAGGATTACGGAAAAGGCAGGAGGTTGACATGATGTTAAAATACTCAAACAGCAGGTGCAGATACAATGGGCTGAATGACTTCCTTAACAATTGGGTGATTTTGTGAATTTCCTTGTGTTATTTTCTGCTTTCACTTTATTAACTATGTGCCTAAGACATTCGTCACATTCCTTGGGAATCACGTGATGAGCATGCCAGAAATATTCACCACAGTACGGCCTACAGGCCTCTGGTGCCAGAATTAAAGTCCAGCTGCACATCGCTTCATGCACTGCAAGTCAGGAACTGACTCTCACACTGCAGTGTTAGATACTGAAAAAGCTACAGAGGAATGGTAAGCTAATTCCCACTTGTGGGACAGGCATCAGTAAGTCCTGATGGACAGGGTGACAGAGAGAAAGGCAGTTTTTTTTTCCCAGCTGACCAGAGGAGATCACACTAACAGATCCAGCCACCCTGGAATGAAATTGCAATGCTAGTCAGTACTTGTCCCAAATTAATTGGGAAGCCCAGCAGTGATGCAGAAATGTCAAAGATCTTCTGCCATTTGCAAGAGTAATTGTCACCATCTTGTATCTGCTGCCTCACTCTCAAAGCCAACACTCTAACTCTGCCACTGCCTGCAACTCATATCACAGTTAACAAACATACAATATGACTTGCTGTAGCCCGCCTTCATCCCTCTATGGACTCTTCCCTTTGACTTTCAAACATGACCATTTGCTTGAAGAAAATGCAGTGTGTTTTCTGTATTACAAACTGTTTAAATATGCTACAGTTCCAATGTTGATGTCACACAGTACCACACAGTGACTAGTCCACCCTTTATCTGACTGATTGATTAATTAATACTCCCCACTATCACAAACTGCCTGTCTTTCCCTCTGTGCTCAAAGACACAGAGTCTGGCACCCTGTAGCTCAGTGTTCATGCCAGCAAGCATGAAGAAAGCAAACTGAGAGTCGGACAACATGTGTGTCCATGTCAGCACAAAAACATTGTGTGCAGATGCATGCAATGCATGTCTGTCCCTCAGGCAAAGCAACCTGGCAGGAGCAACCAAGCTGTACCTATCCTCAATCTCCAAAGTGAAATGTTGAAGGGCTGAAGTGGTGCTTGAGTAGGTTGAGAGTAGAGGTGATGAGGTCATGAAGCTGGTTGTTTTTCCATGCTAAGTGGTGTGGTTGAAAGGCTGAGGAGGATGGTGATGATGTAGCATGCAGGGCAAATGCTGGGAAGAAACACTGATATTCTGGCTTGGACAAGTATTTGGCAAGAAATCCCTTCAGGTACCTACACTGATTTACATATTGGGATTTTGCACTGACTATTTTCACAGTGAAGGAGAGGAGAATCAGAGGCAAGATATAAATGGGGTGAGCTGGGGCTTTAAGGAGATGCAAATGTAGCTCAAGGGTAAGATTCTGATGTCATCTTTTAAGGTTTGAAGGGAAAAACTGTCTCAGTTTTCTCAATGTTGAGGACCTGATATTTCATTCCAGCTCTGTTTGTCATCAAACTCATCTTTACTCTTGACACACCAGAGAGAGGGAAATCTTGCCCTGTGAACAATTGTTGAAATGAACTGAAGCAAAAAATCCAGTTCACTGCTTTACTGATTGCTCCAAAAAGAGCACAAAAGCTCATTTGCAGCAATAGACTAAGTTTGTCTCCGAAGTGTGAATAATGTTATGAATATTCTGGTGTTTGAAAGAAAATGGTTAGCTTCTCCGATGGTACGATACTAGGACATATTTTCCAAAGACAAGCTCTTTTGCTCAGCTATAGCTTTAGTTCAACTGCAGTATGATTGAAATCCTTCCTCATGCTTTTTTCATGGAGATCGCTAACTTTTCAAATGTTCTTCTTAGCAACCTCCCTGCACAAACCTATGAATCTGCCATACGTGTCCTGTCATACACTTTACTATTGAATTGCTTCACTTCATTATTACCTTACTTTGCATGTTCCCTGTTACCCAGTAAAAATGTGTTACCTTAATATAGTCAACAGGAATATTTAGCCCTTGTATGCAAGTGATATGTAGAGCTGTGGTTGAAGACCATTAACCATTATAAGCAATCGACCACAAATAAAAAACTCAATTGACAATATGCATTGTTCAGTCACAGGATTTTGAATTTGTGGCAAATTGCAGAGAAGCGATTTCACGTCTAACAATTGTATACAATACTATGCACCGATCAGGCAAAGATGTCAGGCATCATTAACAAATTTATAAAAAATCCCTTGTGTTTCTTCTCCATTTCCTTCTAATGAAATAATTCCTTGATATACAAGGGACAGATTGTCCAGGAGGCTGCAATGGAGGTTGAAGATTGGTAGGATCAAATGTCTATATCTTACACCTTGTGTATGTGGTGTTGAACCAGCCCATGATTCAGAAATGATTCGTAGATGCCGGTGTTGGACTGGGGTGTACAAAGTTAAAAATCACACAACACCAGGTTATAGTCCAACAGGTTTAATTGGAAGCACACCAGCTTTCAGAGCGACGCTCCTTCATCAGGTGATTGTGGAGGGCTCGATCGTAACACAGAATTATAGCAAAGATTTGCAGTGTGATGTAACTGAAATTATACATTGAAAAATTGATTGTCTGTTAAGCCTTTCATCTGTTAGAATACAGTGATAGTTTCAGTAAAACTCCGTTATCTCACTTTTTAGATTAGAATCAATCTAAACATCAGGTCATAGACAGAGAACACAGGGGGCTAACACCTTCAACACATTGTCTAGCTATCACCATTGTTAACAGCTAACCCGAGAATGCAACTTTAAAAAAAAAGGGTTTTGTGATTTACACATGAAAGAAGTGAAACTATCACTGTATTCTAACAGATGAAAGGCTTAACTGAATCAATTTTTCAATGTATAATTTCAGTTACATCACACTGCAAATTTTTGCTATAAATTCTGTGTTACGATCGAGCCCTCCACTATCACCTGATGAAGGAGCGTCGCTCCGAAAGCTAGTGTGCTTCCAATTAAACCTATTGGACTATAACCTAGTGTTGTGTGATTTTTAACCATGATTCAGAAACACCTTGTGTTGTGTAAATTGCACAGACCTCTGAGAAGAAGCTTAATGATATCATGACATATAGTACAGTAAAAAATACTTACTGCACAGTCAATCTGTTAGCCAGTCATTTGGACAGACAGATAGTCAGCCAGTGAGCTATGTACAGAGGTAATAGTAATCTAAGTAAGCATGAAATCCATATTCAATTTGATATGTCATGTTAGTACACATTGTTAGTTGTTAGTAAACATCACGATAACTGTGTCAATAAGAACACAACTCTGTTGGATATGTTACATGAGCTAACAATATAGAAAATGACATCCTATCACTCTAAGGATAGAAACCAAACATCGGAGCATGGATTGGCACTCCAAAGGCATTCTGTCAAAATTTCAGTTGTTCAAAGAAAGAATTAACCCTCGTTTCATAGCTCAACAGATAGTCAAAAAAGAAAGACAGATATTTAAATTTCTTAGCATTTTTGGAAGTGAAGGATTATTAAAAAAAACCTTGAGTATTTCAACTGATGACTTCAAACGCCTGACAGAATTTTCCAATCTTTAGAAGATCAGCTATATGTCCAAGCCAAATTCAGATTGAGTTCATGTCATATCACCACATCCAGGTAAAAATATCAACCATTTTATAGGCTGATGTCAACTCAACGATATGGAATGTGATTTCACTGAAGCTAACTTAGCCGAAAGGCTGATGGAACTTATCATTGCCTCTACACCCATCAAATCGTTCCAGAAGGCTCTTCTGGGCACTCTATTATAGCCACCAACAGGGTCAGTGTAACATACAAATCAAAGTCACAAGATGTGGATTCTTTCACTACCAAAGCATTGTCCAGCATTTCATGATATATGGAAGCTATGTTCTACAGGATGACATTTTGGGGTAATTCCTGGAAGCATCCCAAGTGTTCAGAGAAACAAAATGTGCTTCACATGTGAAGATATTCTAACCAACGAACAATGTCAAAGATGTATCCATTTTTCTGTCCTTGAAAGACCTCAGAGCATCTCCATTATAGGTTGGCAAGCCCATTGCATTCAGTTTTAACGTCTTTGTGACAGCGCTGGCAAAGTACTCCACAATGAAATGGGAAACTCTTGATCTAATTTTCAGAACACAAAGATTGCTCATGTCTCCATGCAGCAGGCATTTTATATAAATATTTTTATTAGAAACTTTTAAAAATCTTTTACAGAACATGTATAAACAAAAAAAAGTAATGTCAAAATACAGAAAGATAGAAGCAGTCAAACAATGTCATATTACAATGCTATTGATAATGAACTACCTACTATTCTACCAGTATCTACTTAACTGAAACTAAACTACAAACAAAATAAATTAAATTGAATTCAAATTAACTTAAATTATATCTCACTACTTTATTCTGTTTCACTCACTACACCTCCACTATGGCTACCATCCCAGTCATTGTACCCATATTCTTTTCCCCTAGCCTCCCCCTCCCAGGGGCATACGGGCATCTGGTCTGATTCCCATGGCTATACCACGGCCCTAATAAATATTGCTAATAAGTCTGTGTCAATATAATTTAAAAAGGGTTGCCATGTCTTGTAAAACTGTTTTGTTTTGTGGTGCGCCATATTTGTGAGGTAGTCTTGGGGGAGATGCTCCATCACCAGCTTGCACCATTCCATAAGACCTGGTGGTTTTTCCAATGTCCAATTCACTAGAATGTTCTTCCTTGCACAGTGGGTAGGAATATTACACAATCTCTTCCTATGTTCCCCCTGCTGAGAGGGCAAATTTGGCAACCCCAGAAGAAGAAATACCAGATCCACTTTAACTTCGATCTCCAGGATGTCCCTCAACTGCCTTACTATGGCACTCCAGTATCTCCGGATCTTGTAACATGACCAATAGCAGTGTGTGAGAGGGCCTATGCTAATTTTACATTTGGGACACCCTGATGACACTCCTCTCTTGAACTTAGCTCGCCTCTCTGGCGCCATAAGATGTGTAAAATCTTCAATTGCATGGCCTGCGGTCTGTTACATACATTTTGCCATATATCTTTCCATACCGCCAATGAGATATCCTCTCCTAGCTCTCGATTCCACATCTTACAGAGTTCATCCATGTCCCCTAAGGCACGTCCTTTCTGTAAATGAAGCAGGCATTTTATTGCTCATACTGATCATAAACTGTTGGAAATAATCTGTCAAAAATCTCTCACAAGTGGACATCCATGATTATTTGTAAAGATCCAGTTACAAAATAAGTTGCAAAACCAGGCTCACAGGTGACCAATTCCAGATGCTGTCAGCCAATGTCCAAATAAAGACATTCCCCTTGCCCTCTGAGTGAATTTTGTTGAATATGAGTTTGAAGATAGTCTCCATATCAATTTCATTCATTTTGGTCGGAGCCAAGCAGAGCAGAAGCCTGATGATGTCCAGTAGCAGCAGCTCATGAGATCATCGTTAGCAGGCTGTCAAAACATGTGAAACAGGTCCCGGAATTAGTTCAACCTTTCTGGTCATTTTTAGACAAACTAGAACTCTCCAGAAATGTAATTTTCAAAGGCAAACAAATTGCTATTTCCACAAGCTCAATATCAAATTATGCTTGACCATGGCTTATATGACCACAGGAAAAAGCAGGAAATTAGCAAGGATAAACATCTACTGGCATGGTATCAATAAGAACATCAATCAACCGATCAAGTCATGTGGAATATGAGAGTTCCATCATCTCAATAATCAATAGAACCTCTCATAAGATCATAAGAAATAAGTACAGGAGCCCGCCCCACAATCCTATAGGATCAAGGGCACTTTCTTGCACTTTCACGATAATCTTTAATTCCCCAACTGATCAAGAATCTATTTCAGCCATAAATACACACAGGACTCTGTGGCAAGTAATTCCAAAGACTCTCAATCCTCTGTGAGAAGAAATTTCTCCTCATCTTAATCTTAAATTGATGCCCTTTATTCTGAAATTAAGCCCTCTAGTTCTAGACTCTTCCATGAAGAGAAACATTCTCTCAACATTTACCCTGTCAAGCCCCTTAAGACACTTACAATGAGATCACCTCTCATTCTGCTAAACTCCAGTGAGTAGAGTCTCAACCAGTTTAAGCTTCTTTCATAAGGCAATCCCTCCATACTGGGGATCATTCTAATGAACCTCTGAACTGCCTCCAATAAAATGATTTTTTTCCCTAACGAAGGAGACTAAAATTGCTCTGTGCTCCAGATGTGCTTTCACCAGTATCTTGTACAGCTGCTTTAAGACTTCCCTACTCTTATACTCTAAGCCTCTCGAAGTAAGGGCCAACATTCCATTAGCCTTCCTGATTACCTGCTGCATCTGTTGGCTAGTTTTCTGTGTTTCATACTTTTGTGTTGCAGCTTTATGTAGTCTTTCTCCATTTAAATAATAGTGTTCTTTTGGTCTCCCCTACAAAAATGAACAACTTCACATTTCCAAGATTATACACCACTTGCTAACTTCTGCCCACTTAATTTATCAATATCTCTTGATAAACTATTTGTATCCCTCCCACAACCTGCCTTTCCACCTATTTCTGTATCATCTGCAAATTTGGCATCAGGATGTTTACTTCTGTCCTCTAGGTCATGTGCAGAATGTAGGGTATTCAAACCATTATTTCTTCTCCTCACTATCCTCAACTTTCAGTCTCATTAAATGCACTGTAAAGACCACAATCATTAAATAGAAAGCTACCTGCCAAGAGTTTCAGATAATCATGTTAGAAATCTAAGTGCAACTCTTCAAAGCAATAATTTACCTTCACTGACATCTCAATTTTGGAAGACAGATCCACACAGTTCGTCCATCACACATTCTTACCATCCAGTCACATGTATGCAATGCATTGTTGGAAGGAAGAAATAAAATTGTACTAGAGTGTGATCAATGAGCATGCAGCCAATTAGCCAAACAATGAGAAAGTTTGAGTTCAAAATCTTCACATGAATCCATGGATTCTTGGAATAATACTACGAATTTTTTTGTCCAGACCAGACCATGCAGTGTTGTCACAAGCAATGGTCAAACTCTATGGCCAAAAAGGTGACTCGTCTAAGTCGTACATGATCAAGCATCTGTCATCCAAGGTGATGCCTCTGACACTGAAAGTGTCATTCTTAACAACAACCAGATGACTCTTAAAAATAGTTCAGACAGGCAATCTCATTTTGAGTGGGAAATGATGGGAAAGGCGTCTGGTGCTGGCTGCAGTCTAAAGGATCAATGTGAGTTTACAGAGATGATAGTTCTCATTATCACTTGGATATTAAGATGAAAGCTGAACACACTCAGAGGTTGTTGCATCAACCCAGCTCACCAATATGACACATTTCATTGGCAACCATGCAGATCAGCACTCATGCATCTCAATTGCATTTGTTTTGAAAACTACCAATACTGAGTAAACAATAAATGGGTGGCATAGTGGCTCAGTGGTTAGCACTGCTGCCTCACAGCACCAGGAACCCAGGTTCAATTCCCACCTCAGGCAACTGTCTGTGTGGAGTTTGCACATTCTCTCCATGTCTGTGTGGGTTTCCTCCGGGTGCTCCGGTTTCCTCCCACAATCCAAAGATGTGTAGGTTAAGTGAATTGACCATGCTAAATTGCCTATATTGTTAGGTGTAGGGGATTGGGTCTGTGTGGGTTGTTCTTCAGAGGGTTGGTGTGGACTTGATGGGCCTGTTTCCACACTGTAGGGAATCTAATCATAATGTAAGATCACATGACTCCTAGAGATTGCTGTCTTCAGCATCCTTGTAGTGCAGATGAAAGCTTGACCTGTGTGTAATTAATATTTATCAGCCCGTCCTGTGAGCAAACCACAATCTGGTAAGAGTTTGGAAAAACTTCTCAGACCCCTGATTTTCCTGCCACTATATCTTTCCAGTTTAAGCAGTTTGTGTGTAATGGAGAAGAAACTTTAGCCTTATTATTCCCAGTTGATCAACAACTTACTGCTTCTTAACTTTTTAGAATTGGTCTAACAATCCTAAATTCTTGAAATGAAATTGTGTGCCGACAGGTTGGAGGAAGCTGCTGTTATCTGTCATTAATCTTACTGCCAACAAGTAAACAGAAACAACACTCCTCAACAAAAAATAATAACATTTATTACACCTACTCAAACTGTAGACACCCAGGTGTGATTTCAAGACTGTAATCTCATCTTCAGGGGTTCAGATGACTATTATAAAGTGGTTAGGTTTTGCTCATGTAATTTATAGCATCACACGAATCCCTCGTTTATATTACTGCCTTATAATCACTCACAGGTGTCCATTATTCTCTATATTTCTTTTACTGCTTCTAATTGTTTAATATTGATACACAGTTTGCACAGTTGCTTTTGCTTGTTGTCTCTGGATAACATTTAATATTATTTGCTGGCTAGCCATTTATCAGAAGGCACTGACAAGCATGCTTATGATGCAGGATTTGTTTCGAATGTAATGCTCCGAAGTGGGGACCGTCTGCTTACTATTGTCTGTTGATTTATTTGAAATATGCTTGTTGTTTAAATTAAAATGCCTTACGAGAAATAGTAAAATTTCACATCAGTATCCGGTATTAATAGAGTTAAAGGAAATATTACTGTGCATTACTTCAAAGTTTTATGATAAATTACTCCTTCTTTAACTAGGGAATTTTTCATTCATTCATTTGCATGACAATTTTTTTCCTTTGGCTACTGGTAAAGTTGAAACAGCACAATCCATGTGATCTCCAGTGATTACTTTTAATTCATTTACCTTAGTTGTTTGTTGAAATCAATGGCTCCTTAATTCTTAAAGCCTCATCATACATGCAATACAACCATAGATGGCAGGTAACAAATGTCCTCCATTTTAACAGATGTAAAGAAAATATCAGTATGCTCATGATGCAAAGATGATACATAATCTGTGCAATATTTCCATTATATTAATGTTAGCTTGTACCATCTCCAACAGCCAGTCCCTATGCGGCTATTGTATCAGAGGAAACATTAGAAATTGAATTACCTCTGCTAAAAGTAATCTGCACACAGACTTATATTTTGGCAGCTTGCCCACCTGTTCCATGCTAAGCTTTCAGCTAAGTGGTAATAAATATCTTTAACAGAGCATGGAGAGGTTCCCACCTATGTCAAGATGATTGTTCTTCCAGGCATCAAAACTGCAGCAGTGAGTAATCCTCATTTCTTTGGAATGACTTAAAAAAATGGCATAGTAATCTTCAGCCTTACCTGACTGCTGCAGGTGTACCAAGAGGCAGTCTTGTTTCTCAAAGAGGAAACTAACAGCACTAATCTTCATAAGCAGTAAGATTGCTAAAAAGGCCCACTAATATTGTGGATGGGGAATGCTTCTCTCAGGGATGTGTCACAACTTTAAATTTGTTTTTTTAATCTGTGGCAGAATTTACTTTATCAAAATATCTGAAGAGGTGCCCTTTCAAACCCAAACTGGGTAAATAATTTTGTCTGATACTGTCAACAGTTTCCAAAGATTTTCTTCCAAGAAAATAGTCTTTCCAGGAAGATATTCTTTCATATCTTCGCATCTTTCCCCAGGAGAAGAGAGCAAGGATATTGACAGTCTGACAGGCTGCAATATGAAGGTTCCTTTCATAGCCATCACTACCAGTATGATGTGCAATGGGATTTTACAGACTCTCAGAACCCAGACTCATCAGGTACAAGCAACCTGTTCAGAATTCAGAGCCGGAACTCCAGTCTCAACTCACCCGTTCTCGCAAGGATGGGAGTGATTCAAATTCAACTGAAATTCACCTCATGCAATTGTCTACTTTTATACCTCCTTATACTTGATCACTCTTTGGATCTATGAATAATAACACAAATTAACTTGCCAAAACACCTGAAACATTTTTTCCATTAAGGCAGGATTAGCATAAGATCTTCACTTTTTTGACATAATGTGCCTCCATTGGAAAATTGTCCCTATTACTGTTGACCAAGCTGAGTGCTGCAGAATTCTATATACTGAGAGATCCCACTTAATGGTGCCCAAATGATGGTTACTTTATAACTTGGGTCAGCTTTTGAAATAACCTGACAATCAGGCTTAATTATGAATAGAACTATAGTTGCTGTAAATCAGAAACAAAAACAGAAATTGCTGGAAAAGCTCAGCAGGACTGGCAGCATCTATGAAGAGAAATCAGTCTGAACGTTTCGGGTCTGGTGACCCTGGCTCAGAACTTTCTGAATAAATATGAATAGACTGCCTGAAAGTATTTTCTGGTTAACTTCATCACAATTTGTTGTTGTTATACAGCAGCGTGAAGACAAAATGGGTAACATTGATAACACCTTTGACAATTCTTGATTGTCCCCACCCCACCCCTTGAAGTCAGGGTTCTTCTGATCATGGGCACACTCCTCCACCCCACATTACTGAGTTCCAGTCCATGTTTTACTGTATATCTACCCCTCACTAAGACAGTTAGTGTCTTCACAATTTTCACCTCCCACTCTACCCCAGTCTTGCAGTTCCCAATCCTGATGATCAGGTTCCCAAGTCTCCTTGTTCTGCCCTAACCCCCTTTACTCCTTAATTTGCCTGGACAGACCTGATAGACTAAACATGGCCCATCCCCTTGGGCAATGTAAGCAGCTAGCTTCAGATGTGAAGTGCCCAGATCCTTACCCAGTCACATTAACCTTACTCCCAGACTTCCACTATGGAGTCACAGGTCTGACTGTGACCTACTCCTTGGACTTCATAGGCATGGACCCCCTGACTGAGAATACCTCGACCAGATGCCTGGCCATGCCTGATGCTAGACTGATATCAGAGGCTGCCTTTGACTTACTGTGCCAGGACCTCCTGATTGATAGGTGCTTCCAGTGGACTTCAGTGTGGACTACACTCCTAAGACTTTGGGACATGGCTGTTTGCTTGCAGTGTGATTGTTACATAAGCTACTGGCACATGCTTCAAGAGTGGAACTGATGGACCACACAGGCATACAGCAAGATGTGTGCCCCTTTGACTGAGAACTGGTGTCCAGCAAGGCAAATTGCCTGGTTGTATGACTATGCTAACAGGTTTGACCCAGCAAGGCAAGGTGTGAGCATATAGGTACGCCTTTAATGAATGAGCACTAAGAGAGCCAGCAAGCAGGCCCAAGATGCAGCCTGATCCCATCTGAGAACTGGGTGTCTGTCTGTGCTGCAGACTTTCAGTGTTATGAATGTGCCCTGCAATGCAAGTCTATGCTTTCTAAGCATTCCTCATGTTTATCAGAGAGGTGTCATGAAGATTGTTGGTGGTTGGGAATAACAGAATCCAATGTCTGTGGAAGAAGGATGCAAATGTCTGGTGCCTGTGGTTCATGCCCTGAGATGTTTTGTTCCTGAACAACTTAGAGGCTCCTCACAGCCAGCAGTGAGGTTAAATCATGAGGTGTCCATCCCTGACTTCCTTGTCGAGACGTCACATTATCCAGCTTGTTCAGCACATTTGGTAAGAGAGGAAGCTGAATATTTTTTTTTCCCTAGTGATATATATTTTATTAAACAAATTACAAAACAATTTACAAAAAAACATTGATAGCTGTACACAAAAGACAGCAATTTTACAAGGGAGAGGAGCAGCAAAGCTAGGCCCCGAACCCTACCGTTCAACCATTTTACAGGGAGAGGAGGACAAACCTCAAATCCCAGTTCCACATATGACAAGACAGTGACAATGACATTTGTACATTAGACAATACCGTTATATACAAAAGTGCAGACAATACAGACCCAGCAAGCCCCCGCCCAGGAAGCTGAATATTACTGAGGCAACATTAACAAGGTGTTTAACAAGCTTTAATTGACAACTGTTGCTGTCAAATGAGAAACTCACCTTGGTGCTAAACAAGGTGCAACGATGTTTTCCTATCATCCTGGTGGTGGAAATTGAATAAAGATTGGTGCACTTTGTGTCCTTCACTGTGTCTCACACCTGCACACACACACCATGGGTGCTGGGGATAAAATAAGCACTACCGCACTTAGGTGGTAGTGTGGGGGTTAAAGGGGAAAAAAAAAAAGAAAAAAAAAAAAGAAAAAAAAGAAAAAAAAAAAAATGAATGGGAGTGTCCACTGCCCTTTGATGTGAAGGGCAGTGCTTGTCACTGGCCACCCGGGTGTTTTCCTATCTTCCTGGTGGTGGAAATTGAAAAAAAAAAAGAAAAAAAAAAAAAAAAGATTGGTGCACTTTGTGTCCTTCACTGTGTCTCACACCTGCACACACACACCATGGGTGCTGGGGATAAAATAAGCACTACCGCACTTAGGTGGTAGTGTGGGGGTTAAAATATAAAAGAAAAAAAAAACAAAAAAACAAACAAAAAAAAAAGAAAAAAAAAAGGATTGGTGCACTTTGTGTCTTTCACTGTGTCTCACACCTGCAAAAAAAAGAAAGAATAAAGAAGAAAAAAAAAATTAAAAAAAGGGAAGTGTCACTGCCCTTTGATGTGAAGGGCAGGGTTTGTCAAGAAAAAAAGAAAAAAAAGAAAAAACAAGGTGCAACGAGTTACTCCCACATCAAAATGGACCATTGCTGTCACCCTGGGCGGGTACCGGGGCGGGCTGTCCTAGAGGTGGTCGAAAGGTGTGTCAGGGCGGACCGAGAACTGGAAGGGGCATGGGGTGGACCGAGAACCGGAAGGTGGGTAGGGGCGGGCTGCCTTAGAGTGGTCGGAAGGTGGGAGGGGCGGGGGCTTGTTGGGTCTGTATTGTCTGCACTTTTGTATGTAACGGTATTGTCTAATGTACGAATGTCATTGTCACTGTCTTGTCATATGTCGAACTGGGATTTGAGGTTTGTCCTCCTCTCCCTGTAAATTGGTTGAACGGTAGGGTTCGGGGCCTAGCTTTGCTGCTCCTCTCCCTTGTAAAATTGCTGTCTTTTGTGTACAGCTGTCAATGTTTTTTTGTAAACTGTTTTGTAATTTGTTTAATAAAATAAAATAAATAAAAAAAAATCAAAACGGACCATGACAGACTCCTTGTCTAATTCTACCACAAATCTCTCTCTGGCCCACATCATTCAGACTCCTATAGGATTTTCACTTTGTGCATATTTGTTGCAGTAGTGCTTTACCCTCATAATACTTCACTTCAAAGTGCAGAATATTATCTTTTTAAACATAAAATACTAATTACCACAAAGGTATCTTCGGACTGTCGTTTGGTTTCAACTTTCTTAAATAAATGCAGGTTGGAAGGAACAGGCCATTTGGCACCAGATTAAAAGATGTTCAAAGGGCCTTTATGCTACAGGTTTCTTTTTTGATGTAAAGAATAATTATGTTGTAGTTGGCTCACACATTAATATTCTGCATTACTCTTCTCAGTGTCAAAGCTGCAAATTAGAAAGAACATTTTCACACTAATTTAGTCAACTCAAATCTGAGGTGACTGTGTTCTTTTCTTCATCAACAGCCACTTAATCCTATGATGGGACAGTGCCAGTAAATTAAGCAAAAAGGGCTGAAAATTTGAATTAAAATCTCCCAGAGCCTCCTAAGAATAAGCTGTGTTAATATAAAAAAAATTCTGACTTTAAATTAAACCCTGACCAAATACCTCCAAAGATCTTAGTTTGTGCACCCGCTTCTTAATTTGAATTGCCCAATGTGAGGCATCTGGGCCATTAGGCACGCAGCCCCTACTCCAGAAGGCTATAACTACATTAGGACAGTGGAAACTTCTTACCGAGCAAGGTGACTCGGAATCTCTTAGTGTGACACGGTGGGAAACAATGACAGGGCATGACGTTTTGCCCCTATCCAAGAATGAGCCACAGTGAGATATAAAATTGATCTGTAATTCAGAGGTGGACATCAGGGTGTAGTGATTGTAACGAGGTCAGGCAGGTGAACCTCATCAAATACGAGTTCTTTGACTGGGGTTGTTAACCCTGTCTGACAGATTGAAACAGAAGTGTCAGAGGTTCTGAGAGAGCTGGATCACTGTCAAGAACTCTCCCTTGTTTGTGTCAGAGGAGGGGACTGACTCTGTGCTGGCTGGTGTTACAGTCAGTATGTTACTGTTAACCTGGGACAATCAGGAAAGCTCTGGATGATTGATATAAACAGGAGATTCCAGAGGTCTTCTCAGTTTAGGGGATTGACTCTGTGCTGGCTGGTGTTATAGTCAGTATGTTACTGTTAGTTTCTGCTTCCCTTTTTGGGGTGGGGAAACCTGATTCCTGAACTGGCTGAATTATTTAGCCAGTTTGTTAACTGGCATTCCTTTTTTTTATTTTATTTTATTAAACAAATTACAAGAACAGTTTACAACAAACAGTTACATTTACAGCTACATACAAGAGACAGCAATTTTACAAGGGAGAGGAGCAGCAAAGCCAGGCCCCAAACCCTACCATTCAAACAGTTTACAGGGACATGAGGACAAACCTGGCATTCCTTTTTTTTTCTTTTTTTTTCTCTTTTTTTTTCCTTTAACCCCCACACTACCACCTAACTGCGGTAGTGCTTATTATTTTTTTTCCCCAGCACCCATGGTGTGTGTGTGCAGGTGTGAGACACAGTGGAAGACACAAAGTGCACCAATCTTTATTCAATTTCTAACCACCAGGAAGATAGGAAAACACCCGGGTGGCCAGTGACAAACACTGCCCTTCACATCAAAGGGCAGTGCTGTGTGATCAAAACAGTGAAGGGGAGGGTAGGGACTAAATCAAAATAGAGTTGGAGGGAGAAATAATGCACTCCACTCCCTGCGGCGCCCACCTCTCCCTGAACAACTCCAGGGTGTTGGTGGACACCGCGTGCTACTTCTCCAAGGACACCCGGGCTCTAACGTAACCGCGGAAGAGGGCCAGGCAGTCGGCCCTAACGACCCCCTCCACGGCCCGCTGCCTGGACCTGTTGATGGCCAGTTTGGCCAGGCCCAGGAGCAGACCCTCTAGTTTCTTTTTTTTGTGTGTGTTTTCACTTCTTTTTATTGGTGTTTGGACTGAGCCTTTGTGGAAGACATACATTTCACCAGAGGAGTTGTTCCTGTGGGGAGGCCTAACCCTGGGACTGGGCCTCTGAAGATTGAACACCTGTGTGTGCGTGTGCTGGGAGGTGAGCACTTGCTGTATCCTGGAGTTTGGGTGAGGATTGTTCCTTTAGGAGTGGACCAAACCCTGTAAGTTAACTGCACCTGTACTATGTACCTGTGAGTTGGCTTGTTTTCCAAGGCTGGGCCAGGACTCTATGGAGACTGAACACCACCTGTGTGCTGTGTATTTGCTGCCTTCGGGAGTGGACTCTGCCCTTGGTTGAAAACTCTGTTTTTAGACACGGACTCTGCAGTTTGGAGTGGACTCTATTTTTGACAATGCACATTGTTTACTGGAGTGGACTCTTCCTGGAAATGGATTCTATATCTTGAAGACTGTATAGATTTGGACTGTGTACCAGAAAGGACTCTATTTTTTGGTAGCTAACTGTATTGTGGTGTTTCCTGGGTCTATCGCCTGCACTGTCTTGCGTGTCCCTGGGTCTGGCAGGCCTTGCTGTGAGCTGGGAGGCTCATGGGTCGTCCTGAGAGCCGGAGGGTGGGTAGGCTATCCTGTGAATCTGAAGCTTGGTAGGCTGTCCCGAAAGCCGAAGGGTGGGTAGGCCACCCTGATGCCAGTTGCCCCAAGAGCCAGAGGGTGGGTAGGCTGTTCTCAGTGCTGTCATCCCGAGAAGGGGTGATCGGGACGGGCCGTCCTAGAGGTGGTCGAAAGGTGTGTCAGAGCAGCCGAGAGCCTGTAGGGGCGGGCTGAGATCCGGAAGGCTTGTGGGCTACCCTGCATGCTGTCTTCCTGGAGGTGGCTGGAAGGTGTGCCAGGATAGCCCACTGGTCGGATGGTGCATCACAGTGGGTGAGAGCCCAATGGTATGTTGGGGCAGACCGAGAGCCAAAAGGTGATTAGCCATCCTCAGTGCTGTCACCCCGGGTGGGTACTGGGGTGGGCTGTCCTAGAGGTAGTCGATAGGTGCTGAGGGTGGTTAGTGAAGCCAGAAGGTGGGTAGCCTGTCCTGACCGCCGTCACCCTGGACGGGTACCGGGGCGGGCTGTCCTAGAGGGGGTCGAAAGGTGTCAGGGCGGACCGAGAACTGGAAGGGGCATGGGGTGGACTGAGAGCCAGAAGGTGCGTAGGGGTGGGCTGCCTGAGTGGTCGGAAGGTGAGAGGGACGGGGGCTTGCTGGGTCTGTATTGTTTGCATTTTTTTTATGTAACAGAATTGTCTTGTGTATAAATGTCATTGTTGCGGTCTTGTCATATGTGAAACTGGGATTTGAGGTTTGTCCTCATCTCCCTGTAAACTGGTTGAATGGTAGGGTTTGGGCCCTGGCTTTGCTGCTCCTCTCTTGTAAAACTGTTGTTGTATACAGCAGTCAATGTTAACTTTTTTTTGTAAACTGTTTTGTAATTGTTTAATAAAATAAAAAGAAACAGGAGTGTCAGAGGTTCTGAGAGAGCTGGATCACTGTCAAGAACTCTCCCTTGTTTGTGTCAGAGGAGGACTGACACTGTGCTGGCTGGTGTTACAGTCAGTATGTTACTGTTAGTTTCTGCTTCCCCTCTTTTTTTTTTGGAGTGGGAAACCTGATTCCTGAACTAGTTGAATTATTTAGCCAGTTTGTTAACTGGCATTCCTTCTTGTGAGGACTGATTGTTAAACTCCTGATGCGCACAATGTGTTTCAGGTGTGACTCAGTTCTCATTAGGGGAGTGTTGTTTCACTGGTTGTTCACAGCCTGTGTGTTACTCTGTCCTTTACTCAAAAGTGAGGAAAAAAAAATGTGGATTTTATGGTAGGGCTTAGCCCTTGGACTCTAGTTTTTAGTTTGTGGTGTTTGGACTGAGCCCTTGTGGAAGACCTACATTTTACCAGAGGAGCTGTTCCTGTCGGGAACCCTAGCCCTGGGACTGGGCCTCTGAAGACTGAAACCTGTGTGTATGCTGAGAGGTGAACACTTTCTGTATCCTGGAGTTTGGGAGAAGACCTTGCCTTCAGGAGTGGACCAAAACCCCTGAGAGTTAACTGCACCTTTTAAAATGTACTATGTTCCTGTGAATGGGCCAGGACTCCATGGAGACTGAACACTTGTGTGCTGCGGGGTGTGCATTTGCTGCCTTTGGGAGTGGGCTCCACTTCTGACAATGCACGTTGTAAACTGGAGTTGTCTCTGTTTCTGAGAATGGACTGTATATATTTTAGAAGACTCTATCTGGACTGTGTACCAGAAAGGACTCTGTTTTTTTGATAATTAACTGTATCATGTTGTTTGTTGGGTCTAACACTTGCACTGTCGTGTGTCCCTGGGTCTGGCAGGCCTTATTGTGAACTGGGAGGCTCATGGAAGCTGTCACCCTGAGAGCCGGAGGGTGGGTAGGCCATCCTGTGAACCTGAATGTTGGTAGGCTGTCTTGAAAGCCAGAGAGTGGGTAGGCCACCCTAATGTCAGTCGCCCTGAGAGCCAGATGGTGGGTAGGCCATTCTGAGCACTGTTGCCCTGAGAAGGTTGTAATTGGGACGGAAGGTGTGTAGGGGCGGGCGGCCTTAGAGTGGCCAGAAGGCGGGAGGGCTGGGGACTTGCTGGGTCTGTATTGCCTGCATTATTTTTATGAAACAGAATTGTCTTATGTACAAATGTCATTCTTGCTGTCTTTTCCTATTTGAAACTGGGATTTGGGGTTTGTCCTCCTTTTCCTGTAAAGTGGTTGAACGGTAGTGTTTGGGGCCTGTCTTTGCAGCTCCTCTCCCTTGTAAAATTGCTGTCTCTTATGTACAGCTGTAAATGTTAATTGTCTTTTTTTTAGTAAATTGTTTTGAATTTTCTTTAAGAAACAGGAATGTCAGAGATTCTGAGAGAACTGGATCACTGTCAAGGACCCTTCCTTGTTTGTTTCAGAGGAGGGGACTGACTGTGCTGGCTGGTGTTAGTTAGTATGTCCCAAGTTAACAGTAACAATCAGGAAAGCCCTGGCTGACTGATATAAACAGGAGATTCAGAGGTCTTCTCAGTTTAAGGGACTGACTCTGTGCTGGCTGGGCCACAGACAGTGTGTTACTGTTACAGTTGGTTTCTGTTTTTTGGGGTGGGGAAACCTGATTCCTGAACTGGCTGAATTATTTAGCCAGTTTGTTAACTGGCACTCCTTTAGTGAGGACTGATATCTAAACTCCTGATGCACACAGTGTGTTTCAGGTGTGACTTGGTTCCCATGAGGGGAATGTTGTTTCATTGGCTGGTTACAGCCTGTGTTACTCTTTTTTTTTCTCTTTACTTTTGAGAAAAGGACAAAAGTAATGTGGATTTTACAGTCAGGCTTAGCCCTTGGACTCTAGTTTTCTTTTTTTTTGTATGTGCCTTCACTCTTTTTGGTGTTTTGGACTGAGCCCTTGTGGAAGACCTACATTTTACCGGAGGAGCTGTTCCTGTCAGGATGCCTAGCCCTGGGACTGGGCCTCTGAAGATTGAACACCTGCGTGTGTGCTGGGAGGAGAGCACTTGCTGTATCCTGGAGTTTGGGAGAAGACCTTGCTTCAGGAGTGGACCAAAACCCCTGTGAGTAAACTGCACCTTTAAAATGTACTGTGTTCCAGTGAGTGGCCCTGGCTCTCCAAGGATGTGCCAGGGTCTCCATGGAGACTGAACACCTGTGGGGTGTGCATTTGCTGCCTTTGGGAGTGATTCTGCAGTTTGGAGTGGACGCCACTTCTGACAATTCATGTTGTAAATTGGAGTGGACTCTATTCCTGAGAATGGACTCTATATATTTTTGAAGACTCTATCTAGACTCTGTACCAGAAAGGACTCTGTTTGTTGATGACTAACTCTATCATGTTTCTTGTTAAGCTTATCACCTGCACTGTCTTGTGTCCCTGTGTCTGGCAGGTCTTACTGAGCTGGGAGGCTCATGCGTCATCCTGAATGCTGTCACCCCAAGAGCCGGAGGGTGGGTAGGCCATCCTGTGAACCTGAAGGTTAGTAGGCTGTCCTGAAAGCCAGTGTGGGTAGGCCACCCCGATGCTAGTTGCCCCGAGAGCCAGATGGTGGGTAGGCTGTTCTGAGCGCTGTCGTCCTGAGAAGGCGTGATCGGGATGGGCTGTCCTAGAGGTGGTCGGAAGGTGTCAGTAGCAGAGAGCCAGAAGGCGTGTAGGGGAAGGCTGAGATCCAGAAGGTTTGTGGGCTGCCCTGCACGCTGTCGTCCCTGGGGAAGGGGACGGGCTGACCTAGAGTCCACTAGCTGGATGGCGCATTGGAGTGGGTGAGAGCCCAATGGTACGTAGAGGCAGACTGAGAGCCAGAAGACAGTTAGTCATCCTCAGTGCTGTCACCCTGGGCGGGTACTGGGGTGGGCTGTCCTAGAGGTGATCGAAAGGTGTGTCAGGGTGGACAGAGAACGGGAAGGTGCATGGGGTGGACCAAGAGCCGGAAGGTGCGTAGGGGCGGGCTGCCTTCGTGTCCGGAAGGCGGGAGGGACGGGGCTTGCTGGGTCTGTATTGTCTGCACTGTTTTTTATGTAATTAGATTGTCTTTTATGTACAAATGTCATTGCTGTTTTGTCGTGCTTGAAACTGGATTTGGGGTTTGTCCTCCTTTCCCTGTAAAATGGTTGAACGGTAGGGTTTGGGGCCTGGTTTTGCTGCTCCTTTTCCTTGTAAAACTGCTTGTTTCTTTGTAAACCTGTTTTGTAATTGTTAATAAAATTAAAAGAAACAGAAGTGTCAGAGGTTCTGAGAGAGCTGGATCACTGTCAAGAACTCTCCCTTGTTTGTGTCAGAGGAGGGGACTGACTGTGCTGGCTGGTGTTAGTCAGTATGTTACTGTTAGTTTCTGCTTCCCTTTTTTGGGGTGGGGAAACCTGATTCCTGAACTGGCTAAATTATTTAGCCAGTTTAAGTGGCATTCCTTTAGTGAACACTGATTTCTAAATTGCCTGATGCACACAATGTGTTTCAGATGTGACTCAGTTTTCATTAGGGGATTGTTGTTTCACAGGCTGGTCACAGCCTGTGTGTTACTCTGTCCTTTTTCGCAAAAGGAAAAGAAAAATGTTGAATTTTGTGGCAGGGCTTAGCCCTTGGCCTTTTTTTTTGTGTATGTCTTCACTGTTTTTTGGTGTTTTGGACTGAGCCCTTCTGAGAAATTACAACCTGCCAGATGAGCTGTTCCAGTGGGGAGGCCTAGCCCTGTGACTGGGCCTCTGAAGATTGAGCACCTGTGTGTGCTGGGAGGTGAACACTTGCTGTATCCTGGAGTTTAGAAGACCTTTTTTTTTCCTTCAGGAGTGGACCAAACTCCTATGAGTTAACTGCACCTTTTACAAAATACAATGTACCTGTGAGTGGGCCTGGTTCTCCAAGGATGGGCCAGGGCTCTATGGAGACTGAACACCTGTGTGCTGTGCATTTGCTGCCTTCAGGAGTGGACACTGCCCTTGGTTGTGGACTCCATTTCTGGCAATGCACCTTGTAAACTGGAGTGGACTGTGTTCCTGGGAATGGACTCTACACCTTTACCATAAAAGTTTATGGACTCCATGTAACAGAAAGGACTCTTTGTTTGTTCACAATTAACTTTATCATGTTTCTTGGGCTTATCACCTGCACTGTCTTGTGTGTCCCTGTCAAGAAGGCCTTACTGTGAGCTGGGATGCTCATGGATCGTTCTGAAAGCTGTCAACCCGTGACTGGAGGATGGGTAGGCCATCCCTTTGAACCTGCAGATTGGTAGGCTGCCCTGAGAGCCAGAGGGTGAATAGGCTGCCCTGAGAGCCAGAAGGTGCATACGGGCAGACTGAGTTCCGGAAGGCTTGTGGCTGCCCTGTGCGCTGTCATCCTGCCTTCAGACCTTGCAGCAATACCTTTACGTTGAGCCTCCTCCTTGGTGGTGCACCCTGGCAATGTATTTTTTCTGCCAGGTGCATAACCTTAACTGCGACATGCAGCTCCTGGTCGTTGGCCATGACAATTTAGAGGTCACCCTCAGGACGCTGCCTGTCTTTTACCAGGACCTGTTCACTGTCTGGAATGTCTGCATCACGTCGTGCCTACTGTTCGGCAGGAGTAGCAGCTGTCATCGGGGAACCGTTGCTCAGGAACCCGCACCTCCGCACTTGTGGGTTCGAGTGGCTGTTAGAGGGGAGGGCTGTGGCGGCGAGGGCGATCAGGGTCGGGGATGTGCTGGGGCCCTGGGCTGGATGCTGCCGCAGGGCATAGTGAGCAGGGAAGTGGTAGATGTCTGGTACCTGGCCCCTGCCATCTGACGCCTTAAACTGGTGGTGCTCAGCCCCGGCGTAGTGCACCAGTTGGAGGATGCTCCGGTGTGCGGTGGAATCCCATCTGCGCTCACCCAACCTGGATGGAATTTCCAGAATTTTTGTCCCTCCTTTAAGGATATGAAAAGGCAGGCCCTGTATCGACTGCTGCTGCACATCGTCCACCTCTTCTCCCTCATCTACCGCCCGGGCAAGCTTCAGCGTGCCCATTTGCCACTGTGTGGCAGCGATTCCCCAGTGGAGGGCTCTTGACGTGGGAGTCCTTCCCCCTTTCTCTCAGGGGTCTGGGGTGGAGGGCACTGCATGCAGCGGTCCCCTGCAATCACAGATTGTGGTGGTTCATAGACTCCCAGCCCACTGCTTGTTCTGTGGTGCGGTGGAGCCTGTGGCCCATGTATGGGGTGTGGGTATTTGCATTCCCTTTTTGATTTTCTTTAACTTCCTTCTCTGCTTTTGGTTGTACTTCAGGAGCAACCTGGTCCTGATCTTTGGGCACCCAGTACGGAGGGGGGAGGGCAGATCTAAAGATCGCCTTGTGGGTCTGCTCCTGGGCCTGTCCAAACTGGCCATAGACAGGTCCAGGCAGTGGCCTGTGGCGGGGGTCGTTAGGGCTGCCTGCCTACCCCTCTTCTGCGGTTGCGTTAGCGCCTGGGTGTCCCTTGAGAAGGAGCACGTGGTGTCCACCAACACCCTGGAGTTGTTCAGGGAGAGGTGGGCACTGCAGGGAGTGGAGTGTATTATGTCCCTGTCCAATTCTATTTTGATTTAATCCCTTTGATATGATGGGTACTCCACCAGCACTACCGCAAGTAGGTGGTAGTATTGGGGTAATTTAACAAAAGAACCTGGTTCTGAGGGAGCTAGATCCCTGCTATCCTCAGGTAAATACAGAGAAGGTAAAACCACATAATGTGGGTCCTGTACGTTATTACCTGTGAATATGATAGAGACCAGGGGAGGGGTTAATAGAAAAAGGGGTGGAGAGAACTGGCCTGTATTTTCTCAATGTGGATGATGGAGGGCCATTCTTCTCTGATTGTAATCATAACAATGCAGAAAGGGGCCGTTCAGGCCATCGAGTCTGTACCAACCCATCGAAGAGCATGCCACCCAGACCCAGAACTAGCCCCTACCCTATTCCCTTATCTCTGGTTTTACCTTGGTTCCACCTAACCTGCACATCCCTGGACATTACAGACAATTTAGCATAGCCAGTTCCCCCCAACCTGCACATCTTTGGACTTTGGGCGGAAACCAAAGCACCCAGTGGAAATCCATATAAACGTGGGGAGAATATGCAAACTCCACACAGTTACTGAAGGCTGGAATCAAACCTGGGTCCCTTCTATTGTGAGGCAGCAGTGCTGACCACTGTGTCACCATGGCACCCAACATTCCTGTAAATATAAGTGGTGTCCTACCTATTGGAGCCATTATAGGTCAAGGAAGTTCAACCCATAGCAAGTGAAGCCACTCACTTGCAATGTGATGGTAACATACTCCCAACCAATGCATTCTCATTCTAGCTGTCATACTGCAAGCTGAATAGATTAGTTAGACCAAAGTATATCAAGCATAACCAAAACCTTTGGGTTTCTCACAGCTTCTTTGCTGGTTTGTTGCGATGAAGGAAGAGATTACCATTAGCTTACAGTCCATCCGAGTGGTGAACCTGAGCCCAATATTAATCAGACCCATGTGACTGCTAGGGCCTCCTTCTTAATGACAACATGGCGCTGTTTTTGCATTTTATTAGCACCCTGGAAACATAGTAGACCGGCCAACAGTAAGTATCCTGCTAGATTTGAAATAAAACAGGGAACTGCGGACGCTAGAAATCAGAAACAAAAACAGGGGTTAATGTTATGGTCCAATGACCCTTCTTCAGAACCCCTCAAATGAAGAGTTATTGGCCCCAAAATGCTAACTCTGATTTCTCTCCTCAAATACTGCTGAGATCTTGAAGCAATTTTTGTTTTTTCTTTCTTCTCGGCAAATCAGGAAGCATCAGCTGCACCAATAATGGGCAGTTTGAGAAAATGTGGTCATTACTTGATTGTATCAAAGGCTCTTTGTTTGTAAGTACGCTAATACCAAGGTGAGCTTTGGGCATACTATATTTGTTTTAGGAACATTAATTATGTACTTTGAGATTGTCAATGAGAATGTCATCATTTGACAGAGGATAGTCTCAAGGACAACTAAGATCATGCCATCAAGCTTTGGAAGCTTTTGGGTGCTTAGACGATAGCAAATAGAAGATGATTGAAACAGTACCTTCTGAAGGTAGTGAGAAACATCGTTCAGCATTCAGGTTCCTTCCAGAGGTAACTGCTAAAAGCTACTGTTGACATCTAATTGTGTCATAGCTAAGGTCCCATTGAGCTTCAGCAAACTCTTATCAACAGATGCCCATGGCCATTCTTTATTTACCACCTTATTCAATGGTGTAAGGTCAACATAAATATGCAAAGAACTGTTAGGCTTAGGTACAATCCTGATAATAGTAATTGATTGGTCCAAATGAGCTGTTTTCACCCTATGTATCCTGTGTAATTCTGTATTCACCAGGGTGGCTGACAGAAGATATTACAGTGTTGTGATAACTCCAGCAAAATGTAACCATCCAGCACATCTTCCCCTCGCCTCCCCCAATATGCATTTTGCAGGGATCGCTCCCTCTGGGACACCCTAGTCCGTTCCTCAACCATCAACACCACCAACACTGCCCTTCCCTTCCTACAGCACCTTCCTGTGTAACTGCAGAAGGTGCAACACGCCGTTGTTCTGCCATTCTCACATTCCGATAATTTAATCTGAACTACCAACATCCTTTCTCCCCCAGCTCTCCAACCTCACCCCACCCTCAACTTTTTGCATAAATGCTACCCTCTCCATGCTTCACTTCAGCTCTGAAGAGTAATCTAGACTCGAAATATTAGCTTGCTCTCCATGGTTGCTGCCTGACCCGCAGTGCTGTCCAGCATTTTTTGTTTTCATTAGTGTGGTTGTTCATCACCACAATGGAAATATTTAACAATGAAGAGAATGCAACTTGTCTCTTCCCACTCGGCTCATTGAAGGTTAGTCTGGGTTCTATGTCTTATCCTTGGTACACTGGCAGCCAATAACAATCATTTTGAAAGGAATCAATGCTTGTTGCAGAGTTCTGACTACCTTTGTCAAACTTTTCTCTGCTTGTGCCAGTATTATGCTTCAAACAACCACAACCATTTTCCTTTGTGCTAGGTATTACTCCACCCAGCTGAGAGTTTTTCTAATTAACTTCAGTTTTGCTAGGGCTTATCAATGTCCTGCTCAGTTAAATGCTACCTTGATTTTAAAGACAGTAACTTTCACCTCACCTCTTGAGTTTGGATCTTGTATCCGTGTTTCGTCTAAGATTGTAATGAAGTCAAAAGCTGATTGGCCCTGGCAGAATCAAACTAAGCATCATTATTGCTTGGAATTTATAGGCTTGAGTCTCATGTCGGTGATAGGGAAATTATTGGAAAAGATTCTCAGGGACAAGATCTATATGCATTTCAAAACAAATGAACTTATTAGCAACAGACAGCATGGTTCTGTATGGGGAAGGTCATGCCTCACTAACTTGATCAAGTTTTTTGAAGAAGTGACCAAGACAATTGATGAGGGAAATGTGGTTGATATTATCGACATGGACTTCAGTAAAGCCTTTGACAGGGCCCCTCACAGCAAGCCTGCACAAAAGTTAAAGTTCAGATGGTATCGGGGTGAGCTGGCAAGATGCATACAGAACTGACTTCGTCATAGGAGACAGAGGGTAGGGATGGAGCGTTGTGACTAGTGGTGTTCCACAGGGATCAGTGCTGGGATCTCTGCTGATTGATCTACGTAAATAAAATGGAGGGAAACATAGCTGTTCAACTTAGCGAGTTTGGGGTGATACAAAGGTTGCAGATAGTGAGGAGGATTGTCAGGATACAGCAGGATATGGATCAGTTGGAGGTTTGGGCAGAAAAATGCAAATGGAGATTAATCTGGTGATATGAGGTGATGCGTTTTGGACAGTCAGGTATAGGTGGAAATTACACGATAAATGGCAGAATCCTTTGGCATATTGATATGCAGGGATGCATGAATAGGAAGGGAATAGAGGTCTATAGATCCTGTAAGAGAAGACAGTTTTAGTATGGAAGGGCAAAAAGTGTCAGCGCAGCCTTGGAGGGCAGAAGGGCTGTTCCCATGCTATATTGTTCTTTGTTCTTTGTTCTTCTTTGCAAGTGCTGCTTGATGACATTCCATCACATTGCTGATCATAGAGATCAGATTGAAGGGGCGATAATTTGCTTGTTCAATGTGCTATTTCCTTGATGGATGGGATATATCTGGACAATTTTCCACTTGGGTGGATTCCAGTTTTCTAACTATATGGAACAGCTAGGCTAGGGCTGCAGCTAGTTCTGGAATATGAGTACCAAGTATTATTGTTCTGTATGGTAAGTATCTGACCTGATCCCTGTCAGGTTTCTTAGCCAGCTCAAAACAGCCCATGGGTAGCAGCCACACGCACCCTGTGTCTACAGGCACTGACATTGGACATGTGCTTCTTGGCACCTTGCTGATCCAATTTGGAACATAGGAACACTGCAATCAAAGTAGGCCATGCAACCGCTCCGCATGACCAGGCTGCTTTTTGCGGAGGCTCCAGCAACTGACATTGAAGTGTAGCTGGAGAACACGCCCAGGAACAGGTACCAGCTCATGAATTGGTCACTTGCTCTCCTAACTCACATGCAGTTAGCACTTACCTGGATGCTCACAGCATCCCTGACTTTTTTTTTTAGATTCCTTGTGTGGAAACAGGCCCTTCAGCCCAAGTAGTTCACACCGACCCTCCGGAGAGTAACCCGCCCAGAGCCATTTCCCCTCTGACTAATGCATCTAGCACTATGGGCAATTTAGCAAAGGCCAATTCACTTAACCTGCACATCTTTGGACTGTGGGAGGAAACCGGAGCAAACTCACACAGACCTGGGGAGAATGTGCAAACTCCACACAGGCAGCCACCCGAGGCTGTAATCAAACCTGGGATCCTGGTGCTGAGGGGCAGCAATGCTAACTGCTGAGCTATCGTGCCTCCCTTGCCTTATCTCTTAGTTATTTACCACTCAGCCAGACTTAAAGCTTCACAGTACTCTTGTCTAGACTTGTTGCTTAGCATAAGCTTGTCATGGTTGCCATTGCTCAGAGGGGTGAATAGGTTGCTGTGAGGCACCGTGCTTTGACTGTCTTGATACCTGTAGCATATGCCAGCAGTCTACATGAGTAGGCCCGTGCTTTAGGCCATGTCTCAATGTCGAAGGGGAGTAGTCCTCAGTCAGCTAAAGGGGAGCCACTATGAGTGAATCGGGTACCAGTGCAGCTCATCGATGCAAGGTTTGCGATCACTCCAAGGTCCTGGGCACAGTCAGATGGATGTTTGGTACAGTCGGGGTTGGGAGTATATCTCAGTACAGTCTGAAAATTAGGCCACGTTCAGTCTTGTAACTTCAGTGTAAACAGTCAGGGAATTCGCAGATCATCAGTCCGGGACTCTCACAGAGCGGTCATAGTCTGGTCAGTCATCTTTCAGGACTCAGTCCCAGTTGGTCAGGAGGGGTTTGGAGTACAGTCAGTCTTTGGTCAGGGGGGGCGGTGTAGGTCGGCAGATTGAATGAGAGACATTGTTGCGTAGGGAGGTGGCAACCTTAGCACTGGCACTGGAGACAGCAATAGAGGGGTGAGGGACAATCAGGGGGCAAATTCGATATATAAGTTGAGGGCAAGCCTGTAGTGAATGGGAGGACATGCTGTTCAGTGGGAAAAGGTCAGTGAGGGGGGTGTGGGTGGTGTCCAGGTGTCTGTAACCCTGTTGCCTGGACAAGAGTGTGCAGAAGAATTCTGTGCATCACCAAACTGTAGTGATGGTGCTCAGGGTATAGGGATGAGATTTGGAGTTGTGATTTGGGGTAGTGATGGGGAACGTGTTGGGATCGGTAGCAATAAGCACCGTCGCCTCTTCCCTGCCACACCCACCCTTCTCCAGGGAATGCTGGATAGAAAGACATGTGGAGGCTCAGAGTGGGGGAAGGGGCTGGGAACATGCTGACCAAGCAGGGCCTGGGACACATGGTATCCCCAGAGAGCTGCATGACTTTCCACAATCTGTCATTTGCTAAAATGTGTCCTACAAATGGAAAATGGATGTCAGCACAAATAAAGTGCAAGGATTCAGTATCAGTTTGTGGCCAAAAATGCAATCATACATCATAAATGTGAAATGTATTCAGAGTACAAATGCTGGTCACAAGCAATGTTGACCATGTCATTAGTTCTTGCAAATTGACAATAAACATCTCTGAGGCAGGAGTGACCTCAAAACAAGCACTTCCTGGACACAATCCTCAACTATAATGCAAAACCTCCCGAGGTGCACAGGCGTACGGAACTGATATCTGTCTGCCTGAACTGATGCACTGCCTGCCGGAACTGATGTACTGTCTGCTTTAACTGATACCCTGTCCTCCTGATGGATACCCTGTCTGCCTGAACTGATGTCCAGCCTGCCTGAATTGACACACTGCCTGCCTGAACTGTAAGCATAATGTAAGACTCCCTTGTCTATACAGATGCCTTCCATGGGTGAGGTGAGTTGGCAGGAAAGCGCTCAGTACTCAGGGACCACTCACACCCTCCCATCTCTTTGTTACATGTCACAGGCTCCATTCATCATAATAATGTCTGACATTAAACTACTGAGATAAGTCATTGCACAGAACCTTTTTTTATGGTGCAGAAGGAGACTATTCAGCCATTCATACCCATGTTGGTTCTCTTAATGAGTCTGCCTCTATTATCTAGTGCCAATTCCTGCCTTCTCCCCATATCTCTGTATAGCAATATTAACCAAAAAAAAATCCAATGTCCTTTGAATGCCTCAATTGAGCCTGCCTCCACCACATTTCTAGGCAGTGCATTCCACACCCTAACAACTCGCTGTGTGGAAAAAGTTTTCTCTCACATCACTCTTGCTTTGTTGTGCATCACTTTAAGTCTATTCTTGAAGACTCTGATTCTCCTTGTCTGGGTGTCCCATGCCCCACTATTTGAAGGAGTAGTTTAAGCCATTATTTGAAAGTGATGTGAATGCCAACTGCTCACATTCACAAGGTTCTGTTCTGTTTGCCCCCATATAGCCTCTTTGCTAACATGTCTGATGGAGCCAGCAACACAATGTATTATTGTTGTTGTAGCTGTGATGCAATGATGGTACAGAGACATGGAAGAAAAATAGATGTACGAGCAAGTCTAGGACCAGGAGGAATCTCCAGCAGAAGCCAAACAACATCCATATGAAGAGATCATGGCTGAAGGCCTTTTGTGATATGTATGAGGTTCAGAAGAGCCCAAATCCTGCATCTTCGATGCCAGTTTTTCTGGATGATCAATGCACATTGTTAATCAAGACTGAGGATGTACTGAGACGTTGTCATAGACCTATCGCAGTGACAGTTGCACCTTCAACATTAACGAATGGGTGGTCATCCTATTACAATGGGTTGTCAAGGTGACAGCTATGTTGAACTTCTGTGTGTCTGGCTTCTTCCAAAGAGCCACTAGAGACAAGTTTGTGGTCTCTCAATCATCCAACCACAAAAGCATCAAGATAGTAACTGAAAGTTGCGTGAGATCACATCAAATCATCTCATTTCCCCATGAAGAGGACAGTGCTGCAATCCCAGCAGTAGGCTTTGCCAGTATCATTGGCCCCTCTCAGGTGAAAGGTGCTACGGCCAGTACACGCAATGCACGGAGTTGGCCATTTCGGAACATGGCTGAGTTCAACGATCGAAAAGGCTTCAACGTACAAATGATCTCCGTTCCACTTTTGACATAAATATAGGTCTGCTAATTTAACATCAGTCATTAGGAGATTGTTAGAGTATTTCAAAAGAATGTAACAGTAGAGCATTTAGAAACACATACTGTAATCAAGCTAATTCAGCATGGCTTCATCAAGGGAAAATCGTGCTTGATATATTTGTTTGAATTCTTTGCAGAGATAACAATCAGGGTTAATAAAGGAAACCAGGAGATGTAATAAATTTGGATTCCCAAAGGAATTCAGTAAGATACTACACATAAGGCTACTTGAGAACCTAAGAACCCATCGTTTTAAGACCAATATATTAACAAGGCTAGAGCATTGGTTAACTAATAGGAGATATAGAGTTGGGATAAAGGGAACATTTTCAGTAGAGTAGAGTAGAGTAGCATTTATTTGTCATTTCGACTGTATACAACTGATACAGTAAAAATGAGACAGTGTTCCCCTAGGACCAAGGGTGCTACATGGACAGCACAAACTTCACAATCATACACTGCATAAAGTGCATAAGAACTACAAAACATGCAAGTTACAGTGTAATGGAAGAATGATAAATATTAGACATTGTTCGAGCAGTAATTTGAAGTTGTGCAAAGAATTTGAGATGGGAAAGAGTCCGATCATACAGTGTGAAGGAGTCTGTGGCATGGGGGAAGAAACTGTTGCACAGTCTGGCTGTGAGAGACTAAATGTTCCAGTAGCTTCTGCCAGATGGCAGGAGGGAGAAGAAGGGGTGTGTGGGGTCTTTCACAATGCTGTTAGCCTTTCAGATGCCGCATGTGTTGTAAATGTCTGAAATGGAGGGAAGAGAGACCTTGATGATCTTTTCAGCTGTTCTCACTATCCGTTGTAAGGTCTTACAATCTGAGAAGGTGCAATTCTTGAACCAGGCAGTGATGCAGCAGCTCAGGGTACTTTCTGTGAACCTGTTGAAGAATGTGGTGAGGATGGGAGGTGGGCTTTCCTCGACCTACGCAGAAAGTAGAGATGCTGCTGGCCTTTCTTGGGTATTGAGGGTCCAGGTGAGATTCTCCACCAGGCAGATGCCAAGAAATTTGATGCTCTTCAAGATCTCCGTCGGGGGACCGTCGATGTCCAGCAGAGAGTGGTCACTGTGCCCTCCTGAATTCAGCAACCAACTCTTTCATTTTGTTGACTTTCAGAGACAGGTTGTTGGCCCTGTACCAGTCCATTAGCTGCTGCAGCTCCTCTCTGCATGCTGACCCGTCATCCCTGCTGTCGAGACCCAGTACAGACATGTCATCAGCAAACTTGATGATGTGATTCGACCTGTGCATCGCTGCACAGTCATGTGTCAGCAGGGTGAACAGCAGTGGACTGACCACACAGCCAAGGCGGCTGGGGGGGGGGGGGGGGAACAGGGCACATGCTCAGTGTGATGGTGTTGGAGATGCTGTTCCCAATCCAGACTGACTGAGGTCCTCCAGTCAGGAGATCCAGGATTCAGTTACAAAGGGAGGTATTTAGGCCCAACAGACTCAGCTTTCCAATCAGCTGCTGAGGAATGATAGACTGCAGTTCTGCATTTAACACTATGAACAGTAATCTGACTTAGGTGTCCTTCTCCAAGTGGGTGAGAGCCAGATGGAGAGTGTGTGCATGCTTTGCCTGTTTGATGGCATGGGTCAGGTTGGTCCTTGCTGTTGTTAGGGCTGCCTTGTGACCTGCTTTGGAAGTGGAAGCATGGGCCCTCAGCGCACACAACATTGCAGTCATTCACAGCTTCTGGTTGGGACGAGAAGTGATGGTCTTGGACACAGTAATGTCGTCAATACACTTGCTAATGTAGCAAATCACTGACACTGTGTACTCCTTTAAGTTGATGGAATGGCCATCGGTTGCTGCCTCCCTGAATATGCGCCAGTCAGTGCACTCAAAACAGTCTTGAAGAGCAGAAATGGCTCCTGCCAGCCTTCAGAACCGGTTTGACCTATCTGATGAGCAGTCTATATGCTGGGTTTAGCATAACAGAGATGTGGTCTGAGGAGCTGAGTTGGGGCCAGGGCTCTGTCCTGTATGTATTGGGGATGTTTGTGTAAACCAGATCCAGCATGTTCTCCCCTCTCATTGCAAAGTCCACATGCTGATGGAATTTAGGGAGCACAGTCTTGAGACTCACATGGTTGAAATCTCCAGTAACAATAAACAGTCCATCAGGGTGTGTGTTCTGCAATTCACTAATAGCCCCATACAGTTCACAGTGTGCCTCCTTAGCATTAGCACTGGGAGGACTAAACACCCCGACTATAAGGACAACGGTGAACTCCTGTGTCAAATAAAATGGTCTGCATCTAACAGTCACAAGCTCCACCAGTGATGAGCAATAACTGGAGACGAGCACGGAGTCTTTGCATCATTTCGTGTTGATATAGACACACAGACCCCCACCTCGAGCCTTACTGCACAGAGCTGCATTTCTGTTGCCGTTAAACAAGGCGAGCCTATCTAGCTGGATGGTGGTGTCTGGAACTCTGTCACTAAGCCATGTTTCCGTGAAAACAAGGACGCAGCAGTCTCTGAACTCACACTGAGACACCAGCTGCAGTTGGTTGCAGTCAAATATGGCAACCTGTAACTAGTGGAGTGCCACAGCTATCAGTACTGGGGGTCACAATTATTCACAATTTATATTATTGTCTTGAATGACAAAAGTGAATGTATTACTGTTAAGTTTGTGAATGACCCAAAATTATGTGGGAAGATAGATGTTGAGGATAACACGAAGAGTCCACAGAAGAATTTAGACAGACAGGTTAAGTGAGTGGGCAAGAGTTTTGTAGATAGAATATAATTTGGGAAAATGTGAACTTTGGAAGAAGGAATAGAAGAGCTGAATATTATTTAAATGGAGTAAAATTGCAGAAGGCCGCAACACAGAGAGATTTGGGTGTCCTCATGAGTAGCCATCATCCAAGTACAGGATGTGGTGGGGAAGACAAATGGATTTATTTCAAAGGGAATGGAATATAAAAATAGTGATTCTTGCTAACTGTGTTTCTCTCCCTACAGGTACTGCCAGACCTGCTGAGTTTCTCCAGCACTTCTTTATTTCAGATTTCCAGCATCCATAGTATTTTGCTTTTACCTGTGTGTTGTAAGATGAATTGTGACAAAGGATAGGTAAAATGTGGGGTTTGGTGTTTGAACAACCATGTGTAAGTATGTGTAATGATATGCCAGTTGTGTCATCTCAGTGCCATGTGAGCATTTGTTTCTGGCTGCTCTGCCACCATGTGCACAGTGAAGGGCAACTCAGGACTACCAATGCTTGATCAGGGACAAGGGTGGAGTTTCAAGATGGCACTGGTGCCAGGGATGCTGGGATATTCTGGCAGTGGCGAGTACTTCCACCTACAATGAGTAGGAGAATAGGGCTGGCATTGGACTAAAAGGCGCCACTGTGACATGATTGGTAGTTAATAAGGTGAGTTTGGAAAATCGAACGATAAAACTTCCTTGGGCTCATGGACAGAAACCTTTCATGAAACAATGAAAATGACACTTTGCAAAAATATCGTAAAATGCAGCCCATGTATTATCGAATGAATATGACTTTTGGTGATCTCTCTAAATATTTAAGAAGCAATGAGCTATCCCTGTGCCTTACTGGGAATATATCATTCCTGCTCTTAGAGACCCAATCCATGGCTTTCCAATTGTGAATCAAGGCCCTGAGAAATCAGGCAAATAATATCCCTTTGAAGTTCTTCCAGGCTTACTCTTTCAAAATATCACGTGGATTTGGAATTCTATCAGGAAAATAGATATCTGGTAAGGGTCACATGTGAACGAGCTGATTGTAAGTAATTTTCACCTGCAGAACCATGAGTGGATTGGAAAGTGGAAAATGTTCCGACTTTGGACATTGATTCTCATCTCACCTACTAGGGGTTGGTTTGCAATGCGGGATAATACTAACAATGCAAGTTCAATTCCCACACTGGCTGAAGTTACTATGAAGTCTCTCCCTTTGCCTGAGGTCTGGTGACTCTCAGGCTCAACCACCAGTCACCTCTGTCCAATGAGAGAGCAGCCCTATGATACAGAAAGACCAAGGTGACTTCATCTTCACTACAAGGATAGAATGCAGATGCTGCACAATAAAGTGTTCTCTTCTGTATTCTAGCAAGACTCCTTTGTACCAATATCCAGGCTGCACCTCTACAGCACCAGTTTGGAATTTTTAATGCTTCCATCCACCCATTCTGTGCTCTATCTGAATGTGTTTGCTAAATTGAAAAATGGCAAGTAACATTTGCATCACACAACTGCCAGGCAATGACCATCTCCAATAAGAGACAGGATATGGCGCTAATATACCTCAATTACATTATCTCCCATTATCAATATCCTAAGATTACTGTTGGCCAGAAACCGAATTGGACTCACTGTATGAATCTAGTGGCAACAAGAACAGGTCAGAGGCTAGGAATACTGGAGTGACTTACTCACCTCCTGACTCCCTAAAGCTAGTCCACTATCTACAAGTCAGGAGTTTGATGGAATATTCCCCATGTGTATGAAGGCAGCTCTAATATAGTCAAGGAGCTTGATACCATCCAGGATAAAAGAGCCTGCTTAATTTGAACCACATCAAGAAACATCCCTTTCCTTCACCACTGATGCTCCACAACAGCAGTGTGCTTTATCTACAGGATGCACTGCAGAAATTTTTCCCAAGATCCTTAGACAGTAGCTTCCATGACCACTTCCATCCTGAAGGACTAGAGTGGCAAATAGTTAGAAGCACCACCAATTGCAAGTTCCCCTCCAACAACTCACCATCCTGACTTGGAAATATATCACCTTTTCTTCACTCTCACTGGATCAAAATCCTGGAATTCTCTCCCTAAGACCATTGTGGGTGTCCGTACAGCACATGGGCTGCAGCAGTTCCAGAGGGTAGCTCACCTGTTCAAGAGAGCATATTCACAGGGGCAACTATAGATAGGCAAAAAATGCTGGTTCAGCCAAAGACACCCACATCTCATGAGTGAATAAAAAAGAAATTCAGGCTGGAAGTTAGCACAGGGGCTAGCAATCAAAAAAGAGGGTACTACAAGCTTCCTCTGTTCTGACTCTATCATTCCCAAACCTGACAATCTTTGGGAGAATGAGGTTACTCACATCATGCACATGGGCAGTAGCTGTGGAGAGTAGTGCAAAGCTGAACAATTTGAAACCACTTGGAATAAAGTGGACCATTGAAGACATTTTATGTGCTTTAAAAAAGTGGAACTTTTGAGGAAATATGTATGATGCACCAATGAAATTTTACTAATACTTTACCTCAAATTCTAACTCTCCAGTTGCTCAGACCAATTTGAAAATGCAGATTATTCCTTCTATTTTAACCATGCAATTTCTGATGAGTTTAATTATTAATTAAAGGGATTGATAATGTGCCTTTACTTAGCATAACATTTTGATAATGTGTGGGTTTTTGGTTACTTTTTGTACTTTATGAATCTACTCTCAATCTAGACTCATTAGGATAGTAATGCCTCATTTTAGTATGAAATTGCTCTTTTTTTTAAATGGAGATAAGACTTTCCCAAACTAATTTCTGGTTATCCTGTTAATTTACTGTTGCATTAGTCGTATCATAATGTATTAATTGATATGTATGAGGAGGGTGTTGCAACTTAGCACAAAGCAACCTACTTGCTATTCTAGCCAAATAGGAAATACATTTGCTTAGTGTTACACCTAATTCCCAGTGGGTATGACCAACAGCACCATACTGCTTAGTTTTGGCTCAAACTGAGACAAAGAGGTGGATTTTCATGAAAGAAGGCAAGTTAACTTTCAGATTGAGAAACTGCCTACAATACAAGCCAAGAACTGGTCAGAGATTTCTTCAAGGTGGAAGCCTATTTGGGGAGAGACAGATCTGCCTGCTAAAGTGGAAGGGGTTGGATTGTGACAACGAAAGCAGGATTCCAGCAAATTAGGCCACAATCTGGTCCAACTCGGCAGCCATTGCGTGGTTTATAAAGAAGGAATAATCTGCATTTTCAAATTGGTCTGAGCAGAATTAGAACTTGAGGTAAAGTGGGTAAGTAATAGTATTGGAAAAATTTCACTGAAGCATCATAAATATTTCCTAAAAATTTTCACTTTTTTAAACCACACAAAAACTCTTCAATCAACCATTCTGTTCTAACTGGTTTCAGACTGTTCGGCTTTGCACTATTCTCCACAGCTATTTTTTTAAAATTTGATTTGATTTGATTTATTGTTGTCACATGTACCTAGATACAGTGAAAAGTTTTGTTTTGGGTGCAGTACAGGCAGATCATACCATGCGATGATCATAGGTGAGAGAACAGAGTGTGGAATACAAAGTTATGGCTGCAAACAAGGTGCACAAAAATCAAAATCAACTATAGATTTGAAATTTGAGAGGGCCATTCTGAAGTCTAATAAATGCAGGGAAAAAGCCGTTATTGAACCTGTTGGTACATGTATTTAAGCTTTTGTATTTTCTCCCTGATGGAAGAGGTTATCACCTGGGTGGGAGGGGTCTTTAGATTAGATTCCCTACAGTGTGGAAACAGGTCATTTGGCCCAACAAGTCCACACCGACCCTTGAAAGAGTAACCCACCCAGACGCATTTCCCCCCAGCTAATGCACCTAACACTATGGACTATTTAGCATGGCCAATTCACCTGACCAGCACATCTTTGGATTGTGGGAGGAAAAAAACACACACACACACAGACGGTCACCCAAGGCGGGAATCAAACTCAGGTCCTTGGCACTGTGAGGTAGCAGTGCTAACCACTGAGTCACCGTGCTGCCCCTGAAGATGCAGAAGCAAACTCCCTCCTTTCCTGCCCTCAGCTGTTGTCGGCAGGATGGCTGATGATGGATCTTGATGATGTTGACTGCTTTCTGTGGTAACGAGAAATATAGATGGAGTCAATATATGGAAGGTTGGCTTGTGTGATGGTCTGGGCTGTGTTCACAACTTTCTGCTTCTTCTGAGGAAGAAGAGGCATTATTGTGCCTTCTTGACCATCACTTCAAAGTGTGAGGTCCAGGACAGAATGTTGGTGATCGTCACTCCCAGGAACTTGACACTCTTGACCCTCTCCACCTCAGCTCCACTGATGTAGATAGGGGTGAGCCCTCGTCTTTGCTTCCTGAAGTTGATGATCAACTCCTTAGTTTTGCTGACATTGAGGGAGACCGTGTTATCTTTACACCATATCACCAAGCACTCTATTCCTTTCCTGTATTCTGTCTCATTACTGTTTGATATTTGGCCTAAAATGGTGGTGTGGTCAACAACCTTGTAGATTGGAGTTCAGACAAAATGTAGCCACGCAGTCATAAGTGTACAGAGAAGAAAGTAAAGGGCTGAATGTGCATCCTTGTAGGGTGCTGGTGTTGAGAATTATTGTGGGGGAGGTGTTGTTGCCAATCCTTACTGATTGCTGTCTGTGGGTCAGGAAATCGAGGATCCGGTTGCAGGGGGCAAATCAGAGATCTAGGTCTCGGAGTCTGGAGATTAGACTGGTTGGGATGATAGTGTTGAAGGCAGACCTGTAGTCAATAAGTAGAAGACTGACATAGATATCTTTATTGTCTCTATGTTCCAGGGATAAGTATAGGGCTAGGGAGATGGCATTTGCAGTGGATCTGTTGCATTGGTAAGCAAGTAGCAAGGGATCAAGGCATGCCGGGAGCTGATATGAGCCATAACTAATCTCTTAAAGCACTTCATAATTTTGGAGTTCAGAGCCAGTGGGTGATAGTCATTGAGATACGTTGCATGTGTTTTCTTGGGCACGGGGATGATGGTGGTCTTCTTGAAGCAGGTGAGGACTTCAGATTGTAGCAAGGAAAGGTTAAAGACATCAACGAATACTCCCGCCAGCTGGTCCACAACAGGATGTGGGTTCACGACTGGAAATCTATCTGGGAGACTACTGCCCTTTCAATGATGTGAGTGAGGTCACTCTCCCAACGATTGTCAGATTTGGGAATGCTGGAGTCAGAATGCAGGCCTTTCTTTCGTTTGCCTGCCTCTGTGCTGATTTGGCACACAAAAATCCAGCCTGTATTTTTTTGAGAGCTCAAGGGTTCAGGTGCATCGTTCTTTGAAAGTAACATCACAGGTAGACAGGGTGGGTGAGAAGGCATTTAGAATACTTGCCTTCATTGCTCAGACAATTGAGTATAGGAATTGGGACATTATGTTGAGGTTGTACAGGACATTGGTGAGATCTCTTCCAGATTACTGTGTACAGTTCTGGTCGCCCTGCTTTGGAAGGATACAATGAATTTGGACAGGGTTCAGAAAAGGTTTACCAAGATTTTGTTGGGACTGGAGGATTTGATTTATAAGGTTAGGCTGGGAAGAAGGGTTACACCCAAAACGTTGACTACTCCACCTCCTGATGCTGCCTGGCTTGCTGTGTTCCTCCAGCCTCCTGCTTGTCTACCTTGGATTCCAGTGTCTGCAGCTTTTTTGTCTCTTACTTCTTTCACTGGAGGATAGGATGTTGAGGAGTGACCTTACAGAGGTTTATAAAATCAGGAGGGGCATACGTAAGGTTAATACCAAAGGTCTTTTGTCTAGGATGGGTGAGTTCAAAACTAGGGAGCATGTTTTTGAGAGGAGGAGATTTAAAAGGGACCTGAGGGGCATTTTTCCACACACAGTGTGGTTTGTGTGCAGAATGACCTGCCAGAGGAAGTGGTGGATGCAGGTACAGTTACAACATTTCAAAGGCATTTGAACAGGTACATGAATAGGAAAGGTTTGGAGAGATATGGGCCAAATGCAGGAAGGTCGGACTAGTTGGAGAAATTTGGTTGGCATGGACATGGCGGACTGAAAGGTCTGTTTCTGTGCTGTATGTCTCTATTCCTTTAAAGTATCCATTTATTAGTTCTCAAAATTAAAACTTTTAGCTAAACACTTTTTCAAAAAGAAAGATATTATCTCACACCTTGATCTATAAGGGTAGTCATTGTTACTGCTGCAGGCTTTGTAGTATATATACTGAGAGAAAGTGAGAACTGCAGATGCTGGAGAGTCAGAATTGAAATGTGTGGCTTTGGAAAAGCACAGCAGGTCAGGCAGCATCTGAGAGGCAGGAGAGTCGATGTTTCAGGCAGAAACCCTTCATCAGGAATGTTGTGGTGGGGGTGGGGGTGGGGGGGGAGCTGAGAGATCTGGGCGGCACAGTGGTTAGCACTGCTGCCTCACAGCGCCAGAGACCCGGGTTCAATTCCCGCCTCAGGCGACTGACTGACTGTGTGGAGTTTGCACATTCTCCCCGTGTCTGCGTGGGTTTCCTCCAGGTGCTCCGGTTTCCTCCCACAGTCCAAAGATGTGCAAGTCAGGTGAATTGGCCATGCTAAATTGCCCGTAGTGTTAGGTAAGGGGTAAATGTAGGGGTATGGGTGGTTTGCGCTTCGGCGGGGCGGTGTGGACTTGTTGGGCCGAAGGGCCTGTTTCCACACTGTAAAGTAATCTAATAACTAGGAAGATTGGGGTGGGGCTCACCCATCTTCCTTCCCACCTATCTGCTCCACACTCCCCACCCACCTGTCACAATCACCTCCCAGCTACCTTCCACCCCCAGCCCCACCCCAACCCCCTATTTATCTCTGTCCCCTTCTCTCCCCCACCCCCCACCCCCACCACACTCTTCCCCCCTCCCCACCACACACACACATTCCTCAGATGCTGCCTGACCTGTGCTTTTCCAGTGCCAAAATTTTGACTATGGTATATTTATTGGGAAAATTTGTATTCTGACCTCACTGACTGACCAGCCCCATTGGGATTTTCCACGATCAGCCTCATTTCCCTAGCTCAGAAGCTGGGTATTTCCAGAAGTTTGAGGTCCTTTTTAAGCAGGGTAAGCAGCTCAAGGTCCGGACACACAGGTGGGAGTTTATATTTGGATCAAATATGGCCGCAGTACCCTCAGGTGCTTATTTCAAATGATCAGCACAAAGAAAAAGCTGCCAGCTCAGTTTTGCCATGATGCAAATGACTGGACCATATGTAGACCTCTGCCATACTAAAGCAACATGCTGAACTTAGATCAATATAACGCCAAGTCGTAAAGCTATGCTGAACTTGTGCAAGAATTTAGTTAGGCCAAAGTGGAATATATACCCAGCATTTTCAAATGCCTAACTTGACTGTGCAGTTTTGGATAGCTCACCGTGTTGAGGGTTTGAACCCACAGGTACATCATCGATTCATTAGGATTTTACCAGGAAAGGGGGATTCAATTATAACATCGTGTTTGAGAAGTGAAAATGTTTATCATTGGATCTCAGAAGGTCAAGGGGTTGCCTGATAGAAGGTTTCATGCTTATTATGAATTATGAGAAAGTAAATAGCATCATGAGGGCTAGCAGGTAACAACTGGGCACAAATTTAACCTAATGGTAAAAGATATCCAAGGAGCAGATGGAACCAATTCTTTTCATAGAGTGAGTAGAGCTTTGTCTCGTCTGCAACAAATCATCATTGAAGAAGTGGGATCTTGTAAACATCCACATTTCCATGAACAGCTCCCAAATATTTTAAAGGAAGAAATCAAATAGGCTCTAGTGAAAGCTGAATATTAAAGCAAATAAGGAATGAATAGGAGAAAGTGGTGAGGAAAAACAATCATCAGCACACACTGTTCTGAAGAAGGGTCACTGACTCAAAACTGTCTTCTCTCCACAGATGTTGTCAGATTTGTTGAGTTTCTCAACAATTTCCGTTTTTGTTTCAGATCTTCAGTAACCCGCAGTTCTTTATTTTGTAGCAGCGCAGACTTTGCAGGCTGAGTGGCCTTGGACCCAGGGTCATTGTGGGGTCAGGGAGCAGGAAGCAGACCTGTGTGAATGAGACCAAAGCCATCGAGCACCTACTTCAGCTTAAGATTCAATGGAGTGCAATTGTAATGTGATGTCAAAACCTGATTTGCAAAGTGATCGAGGGGTTTGTTGGTCACTCTGGATGCTCTGTAATTCTATTTGACCTTAAATTAAATATTTGGCAAGTAGAGGTTTGCCCCTCCCTATTCTCTAAATATTTAAATTTCCAGCTGCCGGGAGAAAGTTTTGTGTATTCAGGCATGCACAGAGCTTACTCCGAAACAAGACAATTAATGTTCCAGCCAGGCAGGAGCCAAAAAATGTAAACAGGTTCTGCCTGATTGGAACCCAAACTGCAGCTCCAGGTCTGGCTATAAATGTGTGCTTGAAATGAAAATAGAAACCAAAAAATAGGTGGACAGTTTAAAATAACATGGTTCTTTTCAATATTTCCTCTTGCAATTTGCTTACCACCACTCTGAATTAGTTACTTTTGGGCAGGTATTCATATTCTGAATTTGAAATTAATTTGTGTTGAATGGTCGGTGAATTTGTTGATTATTATTCAGAGCTCAATATGGATTTCAATAATTTCTGAACCTAAACACCTTCCTCTTGGTCCTTCACCTATCCCCTTCACCTAACGTGGGCTCCTTTCAGCACAGTCAATCCATTTTTATAGGCTTACGATCCTCATTATGAGCTTCTCTCTTCCAAAGCTTACCATTATTCATTCCTCTGCCTGTCATTCTCTCTCTCTCTGGGCTCAGTCTCCACCTATTTGATTACCCCACCCCTACACTCCACACCTGTCTTCATTATGTGTACCAACTTTTCTGAGCTGCTATTAGCTCTGAACAAGATTCACTGGACCCAAAACATTAACTCTGCTTTCTCTGTGGAGATGCTGCCAGACCTGAGATTTTCCAACAACTTCTGTTTTTGTTTTTGATTTCCAGCATCCTTTTATTATTATTATTTATTTAGATTAGATTACTTACAGTGTGGAAACAGGCCCTTCGGCCCAACAAGTCCACACCGACCCGCCGAAGCGCAACCCACCCATACCCCTACATTTACCCCTTACCTAACACTACGGGCAATTTAGTATGGCCAATTCACCTGACCCTGCACATCTTTGGATGGTGGGAGGAAACCAGAGCACCCAGAGGAAACCCACGCAGACACGGGGAGAACGTGCAAACTCCACACAGTCAGTCGCCTGAGGCAGGAATTGAACCCGGGTCTCTGGCGCTGTGAAGCAGCAGTGCCAACCACTGTGCCACCGTGCCGCCTTTACTATAGTTGAATATCATTTGTTCAGTTCATGACAAAATATAGATAAAGGAGGTTGCACTTTTCAATACTGGGTTTAAAGGGGTTAATTGGCATCATCCATTCCTTTGTCACACTCTTGCCTATGAGTCAAGAATTCTAGTTCCACTCTCGACACCTGAACACATAATCCAGGCAAGTGGTGTCCAATGTAATTGGCGCTATCTACATATGGTCTGAATGCCTCTAAATATTTCTTGTGGTATCTATTGACACAGAGGATCCTTACATTTTGGAAACAGGCCATTTGGCCCAACAAGTCCACACTGGCCTTCCAAAGAATAACCCACCCAGACCCATTCCCCTGCACTACTACTCTACATTTACCCCTGACTAATGCACCTAACCTATACATCCCTGCACACTATGGACAATTTTTAGCATGGCCAATTCCCCTAATCTGCACATCTTTGGATTGTGGGAGGAAACTGATGCACCTGGAGGAAACCCACACAGACACGGGAAGAATGTGCAAACTCCACACAGACAGTTGCCTGAAGCTGAAATTGAACTTGGATCCCTGGTTCTATGAGGCAGCAGTGCTAACCACTGAACCACCAGGCCGCCCATTTATTTGTTTACTGAGTATTGATGGTTTTCAAAAAAAAAGCTATTGAGATGTGTGAGTGCTGATTCGCATGGTTGCCAATGAAATGTGTCATATTGGTGAGCTGGGTTGATGCAACAACCTCTTACTGTGTTCAGCTTTCATCTTAATAGATCCGTTGAATGGAATCAGAACTTATTGGTATAAAAGGAGAAATTACAGGCTGTTGGTCAAAAGTAAAAGATCTGTTGAAAGACTGGACACTGTGTGTGAAATCATAGAATTCCTGTCGTGTGGAAAGAGTCTACGTAGCCTATTGAGTCTCCAACGACTCTCCAAACAGCATCCCACAATATCCCTACTTTTACAATGGCTAATCCACCTAATCTGCACACTACAGGGAAATTTACCATGGCCGATCCATTTAACCTGTATATATTTGGACTGTGGTAGAAAAACAGTGGAAGCCCACATAGATACAGGGAGAATTTACAACCAGCACATGCACAGTTACCCAAGGCTAAAATTGAACCCTGGCACTGTGAGGCAGTAGTGCTAACCACTGAACCACCATGCTGCCTGTAAGTTGCAACTGGCAGAGTGTAAGCAATGCAAGAGTTAGAGTGCAAAAACCATGTGATGTAATGATCTCCATAGAGATCACTGACTTTTCTTAAAAGACTAATCTCCTGGTGATACCTAATGGAAATTACTGAGGGACAAGATTTCATGTCTGAAGACTTTTGTAGGAATAATAAATTAAAATCCACATTGATCAAAAATTAATTAACAGAAATCTCATATATCCATTTAAAGAAATGACATTCTTGCATTGAGTAACACAACCAAGATCCATTTTATGTTACACTTCAGGCAGCAGTGTAGCTTCACAGGAACAAGTCCAAAGCAATTCTCAGCAGGGTCATTTCTCCCTGTCACCCTAGGTTTAAACTTGCAGTGTCCTTTGAAAATTATTCTACACAGCTTGAGTTTCCTAGATCTGATTTTTACTAGAAAATCAACCTTAGCTGCTCCTTATTCCTTAAATCTCCAAAAGTTCTGTCCCCTTCCTTTTAAACAGAAAATAAACTCTCACAAACATCCTGCTTGGCTGTTAACACACAACAAATCAATTGCTTTGAAACAGCAGTAGTTTCTTTATCTCCCTCCAACAGTTTTATTTCTGTCTTTCTTAACCTAAAAAGCTGTTGTCCTTTTTTTGTAAGTTACTCTGTCGTCATGTGATAACTCACTGAATTTCAGTAGATTTCTGTTTGAATTTCTCCCCCAGCACCCATCAGCCTCCGAATAGAGGTACTTACTGTGACCTCATCATCTCCCTTTCCAGAATGTTCTGTTGCACCTTGTGTGAAATGAGACATTGAAAAACATTGCCTTCTTGTCAAGTCCAGCATCATAACAGTAGAGGTTTGTTGATTCTTCTCTCCCTCAATCTCCGAATATATCAATTCTGATAACATAGAAACAATTTACTCTTAAAGAAATATGGTTTTCTTTAAATTGTCAGAAACAAAACAATTTAGTTCACAGATTGGCACAAAATTCTGAGTGTTTACTGCAGGCTTACAGAACATTTGGATTACAAAACTATCTTGAAGCTGGCAGCGAGTGTATCAGTCTTGATTACTGACAACTTAAAAGTACAAATCTCTTTTCAAAAGATTGTACATTAATTTAATTCATATTGCAGATATTCTGTTTAATGTGAAAAAGTGGTAATGTGATTGCAAATGTTTGGTTAGTATTGAAATCCTATTGAACAAAACTGATCGGCCTAGCCCAACACTGCAGTGCAGTGCTGACAGATATACTTACTGTTGGAAGGGCTGCTTTTCCTGCTAAAATGTTAAACTGAGGCTCAAGTCAAGTTGATGTAAAAGTATGGCACAATTTTGAAGAAGAGCTGAGGAGATTGCCTTGGTCAATATTTTCCCTTGAAAAACATTCACAAAAAATAGTCTGCTCACACACTGCTGTTTGTGAGAGCTTGCTGTGTGCAAATTGGCTACTGTGTTTTTACATTACAACAGTGACTACACTTCAAAAAGTACTTAATTGGCTGTAAGGTGCTTTGGGACATTCTAAGGTTGTGAAAGGCGTTATATAAATGTGAGTTTGTTTTTTTTTATTAGCTGCGAGATTTTTAAATGTATGCTATTAGCTTAGGGAGTTACTTTACCGCCTATTCCTTTTTCATGTTCTAATTGGTTTCAAGTGAGAGAACAAAACTGGCACATTGAAGGTCTAATGCACAGCCATACACTAATGAAGCAAATTATTGAGGGATCTCCGTGCCAGGTCACTTTAAATCATCTTACAGCTGCTTAAAACTAACATAAGTGCATTGCAGCCCTTCTCAATAAAACTGAAAATACCACACGAGTAGCACATAAACCGTTCAGCAGTGCGTAAGGAAAGCACTACATGGGATGATTCACATACACATACAATGGCAAAAAACAACTGAGTCGAGTTGGCGTCAGTTGCATCGCCCACAAAAAACTTAAACTACATGCATGAAAAGAAAATGTTTCTTTATTGGTATTGCAGCATCTATTAGGGTAACACTAGTAATGATCTATGATGTACAACAAGAAAATCAGTATAAATGATCCTTGTACTAATGCATTCTTTCTGGGATGAAGGAGTTCATATGAGAACACTGATGAAATGCAATGTTGCAGATTACTAATGAAACTGAGAAAGAAATCCCATCAAAATATTAATTTAAACAGTCAGCAGACAGATATTTATGATCACAGTGAGGGCTTTACAGGACCTGACACATCAAAGCAAAGCTGTTAACTGACAATTGGATGTTACGGAACACAGGTGTTCCTTCCTGTATGAGCTTTGAAGCCAAGAAATGAAGGAATGTTTCCGGCATATAGTAATCACCCTAATAAAGGAATGGATATACATTTCAGCTTAAGGTTAAAAGAAAAAGCTGTCGGTGCTTCTCACTCTCAAGGAATGTGGGCAACACACCAAGTGAAACCTTATTAGTTGTTCAAAAGCATCATCAGAGAAAAGGCTGCAGCCCTGTCATTATCAGCTTTAGGTGAAAGGTTCAACCTGAGGAGTGGGAGGGACCTGGTGATAATATTCACAAATATCCACGCTCAACATTGTAAAACAATTTAAAAAGAACTATTTGCCTGATCAAAATTGGTCTTCAATAAGAAGTGAGTGCCTGCATGTGTGTGTTTGTATGCCTGAGCGTGCATGTGTATGAAATTGCATACATTCAATGCAAGAAAGTTCCAATTTATTTCAATGTCGTAGATATAATTCTTTCAATGAAAGTGATTTAACTTTATGAGCTGCCTGCAATCACCAGGGTCCCATATTTTGGAATTCCCTCAATGATGCTGTCCATCATGTGGCCTTCTTTTCCTCCTTTAATATCTTCCGTAAGATCTACACCTTGCAGTAGTATTTTGGGTTAGTTGTGTTATGAGGGGATGTTATGTTAGGAGTGGTGAATTGGCTTCCCTCTTTTCAATTCCCTCCATTGGCTACAAGATTTATGTTCAATGAAGCATGAAGCTATGTCTCTCTCTAATAAAAATGCAGATACCCAATGAATACGGGATCTGTAAGAAGATAATTACAAGGTCTTCTTGAGTGAAAGAAAGTTTTTTGAAAATTATTTGCTAAACTTGAGAAAAATAATAAAAATGTGCACACATGTTTTGTACAAAGCTAAAGAGAGATAGTGTCCAGTCCAAATGGAACATGAAAGAAAAAGACAGTTTAAAGTCCTTGAGGCATAAAGATTGCTTAATCAATGTTTGACATTTTCAGGAGAAGCAAATATTTCAAATATTGCTGAGTTCTCACTGCCTGGAACGTGCATTTCCACATCTGAGTTCAGTTTTTGCAAGCTCGATAATTTCTTTCATCTCCAACATGTGAAGCTTAACATATCGATAGTCCATATTTTATCACTATCATGATGATAACTATATGCTAATAGCTAGTCTGAATCATCAGTGATGTTAGAAGAATGTAGAAACATAGAAAATTGAAGCAGAAGTAGGTCATTTGGTGCATCAAGTCAACTCTGTCATTCAACTCGATCATGACTGATCTATCTCAGTACCATAATGTCATGCTCTCCCTATATGACTTGACATCTTTATCCTCTAGAAATCTATTTCTTTCTGTTGATAACGTTAGACCACATGGAACTGGGACCTGGTGGACACCCTCTGCACCCCCTCCAATGCAATCACACCCTTCCTATAGTGCAGTGACCAAGAACTGCACACAGTACTCTAGCTGTGACCTAGTTAATGTTTTGACAAGCTCCAATGAAGCTCTCAATGAAATACCTTTAAATATTCTTTTCTGCAATAAAGTTGGTTATATAAATGCAAGTTATTGTTGTCATATGAATGAAGTAAGCTCAGTCGGATACTGATCTGGTGTGCGTGCCTTTTGCAAATACAGTAGATACGTAGCCTGCAGAAATATTCCTGTTTTCTTTCCTGCTTTCCCAACTTGCTCCTCCTCACTTGTCACTAATTCAGTGGCTGCTCATACTCTGACTCACTAATACTAGTTTCCAAGGACTTAGTCTCAGTGCCAATGTTTTGATATTTTGCAAATGCCACTTGCTGTCTCATACCTTGGGAAATACCTCTCAGGAAGAGAAAATGAAGAAGATTTGCAAAGCATTTTTCAAAAACTCTCATAAAAGGATAACTTTGCAAAACATTTTGACTATAAATTGGCTGTTTAACAAATACAATTTTAATGGGAAGGATGTGGAAGTAACAAATCTTCAAGAGCTGATGACCTATATCCTACAGTTTTAAATGATCTGGCTACAGAGATAATAGATACATTGGATTTGATCTTTTGGAAGAGTTCCCATGATTGGCAGGCAGGAAATCCAGCTTCACTATTCAAGAAATGTTGATGAGGCTTCTTCTGGAATACTGTGTGCAGTTCTGGTCACCCTATTACAGGAAGGATATTATTAAACTGAAGAGGATTCAGAAATGATCTACCAGGATGCCTGGAATGAAGGGCTTGAGATATAAAGATAGGCTGGAAAGGCTGGTACTTTTTTCACTGGAGCATTGGAGGTTGAGGGATGACCTTATTGAGGTTTATAAACTCATAAGGGGCATAGATAGTGGAATGACAAGTGTCTTTTCCCCAGGATGGGGGAGGTCAAAGTTAGAAGGCAAATTTTTAAGGTAAGAAGAGAAAGATTTAAAAAGGACATACAGTGAGGGTTTTGTATGTGGAATGGACCTCTAGTGAAATTGGTGGCAGGTGCAGTCATAACATTTAAAAGACATTTGGATAAGTTCATGAATAGGAAAGGCTTGGAGAGATAAGGGCCAAGTGCAGGCAGGTGGGACTAGTTTCGTTTGGGAACATGGCTGGCATGGACTGGTTGGACTGAAGGGTCTGTTTCCATGCTGTCTGACTCTATGGCTCTGTGACTCTAAAAGGAGAGAGAAAATTGAAAATTTGGGCTTGTCAATTGTCAGGAAATAGACATCAATAGTAGAGAAAATTCTATAATTTATCATGTATGTAATAGCTCCTTGGAGAATGTGATTGGCCTATGATTACACAGATTTATGAAAGTGAAATTGTCCTTGACAAATGTATTGGAATGTTTTAAGATTGTAACTTGCATGGTAGATAAGAGTTAACTAGTGGATGCAGTGCATTTCGCTTTGCAAATAGCATTTGTCAATGTACCAGACCACGGATTACTACACAATGGATTGGGAGCGATGTAATAACTGCTCAAGTGCAATTCAGGATGGGGAATAAATGTTTGCCCATCCAGCAATGTGAATGTCTCATGAAAATAAATTTTAAAAGAAGAATTAGTTAAAAGAAAGATGTTAGGAACAAATAGATCATTTTGGGGATTGCAGGCTAAAACTAATGGAATATGGCATGGACCATTCCTTGGTCTTCAGCTATGTATGATGACATGCATTAGGAAATAGAGAGTAATGTATCCAGCTTTTTTGGATGCTTACAAAGTTAGGTGAAAAAGTATGTTCTGAGGAAGATATAGGAAGGTTGCAAAGTGATATAAATAAGTTCATTGAGTGTCAAGAATACAGCAGTATGAAAATTACGAAGTTATCTGCCTTGGTGGAAAAATAAGAGAACTGATTTTTTTTTAAATGATGAGAGATTGGGATATGTAGGTATTGATGGAAATCTGGCTGTTCATTTAATCATGGGAAGCTAAAATTAAAATACCGCAAGCATTTAGCGGGTCAAATGGCATGTAAACTTAATTACAAAGGAATTGGAATATAAGAGTGAAGAAGTCTTGTTGAAATTACACTGGTATTGATGAAACCAGATCTGAAGTCTTGTGTACAGGTTCAGTCTCCTTACCTAAGGAAATTCATGTTTATTCCAGAGGAAGTGCAATGACTGATTCCTGGAATTAAAACTGATAGGACATTATAACTGAAGACAGAGATCAGATTACTTACAGTGTGGAAACAGGCCTTTCGGCCCAACACGTCCACACCGACCCAGCAAAGTGCAACCCACCCAGACCCATTCCCCTAACACTACAGGCAATTTAACTTGGCTAATTCACCTAACCCGCACATTTTTGGACTGTGGGAGGAAACCCATGAAGACACAGGGAGAATGTGCAAACTCCACACAGTCAGTCGCCTGAGGTGGGAATTGAACCTGGGTCTCTGGTGCTGTGAGGCAGCAGTGCTAACCACCGTGCCGCCCACAATTGATTGTCCTGTCGGGAGAAGTTGAGAAGACTTGAGCTGGAGTTCAGGAGAATGTGAAGTGACACATATAATATTCTCGGGGTGTTAATAGAGTAGATACTGTGAAAGTTGGCTGGATATCCTTAGTAATCCTAATCTGGAATAAGTGGATATGTAGGACTGAAATTAGGAGAAATTTATTCACACAAAGCGTTAGGAATCTTTGGAATGTTGTACTTCAGAGAATGGTGAATTCTCAGTCTTTGAGCATATTTAGGACAGAGGTTGATATATTTTTGTATATTATGTTTTCGGCTACTCATAGGTAAGGAAGCTGGTAGGGGCTAATCACAGCTGCCCAGCTACCTTCAGCCCCCATCATGATTCTATGATTGGAGGCATTGGATAGATCATCTGCTTGTGACCCTATATTAATGTCCTATTAAGGGCCTTATCCTGCCTCCACTATGATTTATCATTGACAGGAGAAGCTGTTGCTTTATGTGCCCCTCAGCACGTTCAACTGTGTGCTGTTAGACAGTTACTGCTATCAATCAGATCACAGGTTTGCTTCCCCAGCCTCGGCCACCTTCCGGTGCACTGTCCAATATGGCTCCAGGTCCTCCTTAATACAGCCAGTCAGCCATGCTCCACTGACATCCTGGATACGTCAGAATGTCCACGTCCCTCATTGAATCATTGGTCTACCTGCAGCATCAGCAGTGGTTACTTTGCTAATGGGCCGAGCTGCTGGCTGTTACATTAGGTGGGACCTCTTTCTTGAGAACGATGGAAGCCCTTCTCTCTTTCTAAGGACTAGAGTCTGAAAAATGAAGGTGTGGCAAGTCAGTTGAAGGAAGTCAGGCTTTCCCCTGACATTTCCACTTTGGTGTAAGAGTTTACCCTCACCTCCTATTCCAAACTGAAGGAAAAAAGGAATATGGGAATAGGGCAGGAAGATGGAATTGAGGTCAGAGGTCATACATGATATTATTAAAAGGTAGATTGGGTTTGCAAAGCTTTTATGGTCACTCCAGCTTTGACTGTTTATGTTCTTATTTTCCTATAACAATAAATAATTGATGCTTGCTGTCTGGGGATTCTGTACACAGCTTCATAGGTTAAAAATCAAAGGGACATTGTCTCAAATTGGGGGCGCTTTTTTTTGATGTGGTGAATACCTCATGCATCCTTACTCTCTTCCTATGGTTATGTTCAACCAAATGCATGTCTCAAAATGAATAGAAATACCCAGGGCAGAACACATGTCCTTGCAACCTCCCACCTGGGGTCAGTACTTAAAAGCTGAGCTCGGATGGTGTTGTAGTTCTCAGCACTCAATCCCAGCTGAAATTTAAATTGTACTGCATGACAGTCATTGGGTGGCATGGTGGCTCAGTGATGATCACTGCTGCCTCATGGGACCTGGGTTCGATTCCCATCCTCAGGCAACTGGTTGTGTGGAATTTGCACATTCTCTCTGTGTCTGTGTGGGTTTCCTCCCACAGTCCAAAGATGTGCAGATTAGGTGGATTCACCATGCTAAATTGCCCATAGTGTCTAGGGATATGCAGGCTAGGTGGATTAGCCATGGGAATTAAAAGGATAGGGTAGGGGTCTGGGCAAAATTCTCTTTGGAGGGACAGTGTGGACTCATTGGGCCGAATTGCCGGCCTCCATACTGTGGGGATTCTATGATTAGACATCACTGATTTTCTCCTTCTGCTGTGTTTTTACAGGTACATGGCCTTCCACATCACATAGGGTCACTTTTCATTGCTGCACTTAGCAAAGACAATGCAGTTAAATGCTGCTGGCTTTCTCATTGTTATTGTTGACACATACTGTTGACAATATTCCTGCTTGTCTCTAATGTTCTTCTTCACTCTCCTTTCAGGAGAAGACACGGCCTTTTCAAAGATGCTGCTCGAATAAATTCTCGGGTTGGCAGACTCATCAGTTGCTACATATATTTTCCCTGCATGGAGGTTAAAGATAGGGCCTAAATCAGAAGATTAATTCGTATAGCCACCTCCTCTTTCTATTCCCTATCTTCCTGGAAGTGGAGAATTGAATGGAAAGACTGTAATTTTTAAGTAAACAATATATTTTGTCTGGTTTAATCACTGGTTAGATCAACCTATCTGTTTTTCCTGCTGCACTTTAATTTATTTCAGGGGATTCCATTTGGCACTCAGTGGGTGTAAAGCTAACAATATCCGTATTGGCAAGTGTTTAATAACTATGTGAGAACATTCTGGCATGTGAGCATCTGGTAGCTGAGTGAATGTTGCCAGTGTAGCATGACAACACGACATGATCCTGATGTCAAGTGCAACAGCAGCACCACTGTCATTTATGGAACTGTCTGTTTGTTCATTTCAAACAATATTCATTTCAGTCTTTTTTAAAGCTCTGGAGACCAAGACTATTTCAGCATGGGCTATAAGTGATGCATCTCATCGGTGCTAATGGCTTCAGTCGGAAAGCTAACTCTGAGCACATTCTATTGTGTAATACATGAAGTTGATGTCAAATGAAAACAATACGTGGCTGGGCTGGGCCACAACTACAGACTATGAAGAAAATCAAACAGGTGAAGTAGTAGTAGAGCCTGAAATAACTACAAATGCAGCAAGTTCAAAATAAAACCAAGAATTACTTCAGTTGCCTAGTGCTTGAGATGTCCAATAGATTGACCAGCACCTGATTCACAATGCTTTTATCTGAGGCAGGGGAATTGGAAAAGCCTCCTTAATGGGACTGACAAAGACAAGCATCCCACCATAAGCTCAAGTAAAGTTAAAAGAAATGGACAACAGATAGAAGTCTAAATTTCCAATATACTACTCAGAGGTCAATTTTCTTTTATGAAGTCTCCTTTTGAGATTTTCTCGAGGGTGACTTTTTGATCTTTGGGTCTACTTTTTCATTCTCACTATCTCCTTTATTAAGGTGACACGTTCATGAATTAGCAGTACCTTCTGTACTTGTATTGATGTATGGTTATTTGGACTCAGACAAAAACAGAATTAGAAGAATTAATCCATATCCCCGATTATAGGTAATTAAGCGGGTGATTAAGAAGGCAAATGGGATATTGTCCATCATTACTAGAAGAATAGAGTATAAATACAGGAAGGTTATGCTGCTGCTGCATAGGTGCTGGTGAGACCATACCTGGAGCACTACGTACAGTTTTGGTCTCCTTACTTGAGAAATGACGTACTCGAGAAGGTGCAGAGGAGTTTTACTAGGTTGATTCCCGGATTGAGGAGATTGGCTTATGAGGAGAGATTGAGTAGACCGAGACTATAGTCAATGGAATTTAGAAGAATGAGGGGTATCTAATAGAAACTCATAAAATGACTAAGGGAATAGATAAGATAGAAGCAGGGAGGTTGTTTCCATTGGTGGGTGAAATTAGAACTAGGAGGCATAGCCTCAAACTAAAGGGGGACAGATTTCACACTGAGCAGAGGAGGAACTTAACCCAGAGGATTGTGGGTCTCTGGAATTCCCTGCCCAGTGGAGCAGTTGAGGCTTCCTTGTTGTATGTTTTTAAGGCAAAGATTTTTGAACAGTAAAACAAGTCAAGGTTATGGTGAGCGGGAGGGTAAGTGGAGCTGAGTCCACAAAAAGATCAGCCATGATCTTATTGAATGGCAGAGTAGGTTTTACAGGCCAGATGGCCTACTCCTGCTCCTATTCCTTATGTTCTTCTGTTAAACAGAAAGCCACAGCACACTTAGCTAGGTAGTTTTCTTAGCTACCACAGTATTTATATTGGTATAATATAACAGACATAAATTAGCAACAGAAGATGTTTTTTCCAAATAACTAACACATCCATGATGCAGCCCCTTTATGCCCTCATACCTACCTTACAGCCTCCTTCTCTCCTCACAGTAGTTAGAACTCCTGGATCAACAAAGGATACTGGCCTCAGAAAAAGGAAGCCACCAGTGACCCTTTCCTGCTATAAATTACTTTCCTAATTGCCAGTTGCGCATGCAATCACATTATTATTCTCCCACATTTAATGCTGATAGGCACTAGTGCCTTTCCACCTCTGATCTAACTTGGGGGAGGCAATTTTTGAAATATATTTTTCCTCATGTTTCTTACAGCACCTCCCTTTGAGCCACCTTTGTGCTTTCCTGCTTTTGCACTGATGCACACCTCTCCCAACAGGAGCGGCAGGCTCTTCAGTTGAACCCCCTGTCTCCTTAGTCTACCTGCCATCCTCCATTGGATAGGGTTCTTCTTAATTGTCCATGTCTGGAAACACAACTATTATTCTGCTACAGCTCCATCTGGGATCTTGAACTGGAACTGAGAGCAATGTTTGGATCACAACAACTAGGAGTAGTCAGCCTAGTGTTTCACGTTTATGGCTGTTCTGATGAAAAGCATCTGACCTGAAATGTTTGCTCTGGTGTCTATCTCCATAGATTCTGCTTGGCATGCCAGGTATTTCCCACAATTCCTGGTTTTTGGTCAGAATACTGAGTAGAAATTGAGCATGTAGTTTTATAAAAATTAATATAATGTAGAACAGCCAATTTATTATAATTTTGCAAAAAGTCATAGTCATAGTTTGCATATCATATGCAATTTTGATCACTCCCTCATAGAAAGGACATTGGGACAGTGTACATTCTCTGGGAAGATGTTTGAGCCGTAGCGTTGTAGTTATGTGGAGAGTATTGAGAGACAGGAATAATTTTAACCAGAACAGAGAAGGTTAGGAGGTTGAAGTTTTTAAAATGATTCACATTTTTAGAGTTTTTAAAGTGAACATTGAAGGATAATTTTTTATGGTTCAAGAGTTTGTGGCATGGAGTTCATTTAATTTAAAATCAGTCAAAAACAAAGTCACAGAAGAGAAAAGAGAACAGTGAGATGATGTTATGCAAAGGGTTGATAGAGCCTGGAATACATTGCCACAGTAAATAGTTGTGATGGCACCTTACTAAAGAAAAGATATAGAGAAAGAGAAGGACAGTAGGAACAGATTTGACATGGTCTTGCAAAGTGCTGGACCAAATATCTGCTTTCTGTTATCTTTGTTAAAATGTCAGATGTAGATGTCACTGGCTTAGCCAGCATTTGTTGTCCATCTCTACTTGCTTAGATTTAATGGTAGGTTCTTTCTTAAACCATTAGTAGCAATTTGATAAAACTGAGAGTGTCTACATAGCTTCCACAGCTTCATGATCCTTTGTGCATCTTCGAAATTCTGCCATATGTAGAAACTAAAAAAGAAGGGAAAAAATCTGAAAGAAAAATCAAGGAAATCAAATGTTCAAATGTTCCTTTATTTGTATCCCCTGCTTTTGCCTTATGCCACATTCTATGTTATATGCATTGTGCACAAGCAAGCAAATTATATCAATGAGTTATCTGTTTAGGTTTGGCAGTTTGCATCTTAATTTGCACTTGAAACTAAGTTTTAGTTGAATATATTTCAATGCCAGACACAGTACAGCATAGAGATTCGAATACAGAACAGTTCACATATTGTACATGAGCTGTCTGTCGTTCATCTGTCCTTACAGCAGAGGTCATGAGTGGGAAAATAACGTGCCCTGCAAAGTCTGGAAGATTTCTGCTCCAAACCTAATTTCAGGGCGACATACTTTTAGAATTAAAACCCGTGTCTGAATGCTTAGGCTAAGTTGTTTCAGGATAATACTGCTAATACGAATGTAAAGATGATTAAATTGAACAAAATAATATCTTCACCAAGTGTTCTGGCAATGACTTATGTGCGATGAGATTACACAGGCTATGCATGCAGCCAGATGGTGTTACTGTACTTTCACAGCAAATTAAAATATGCTTAAACTTTCCCCTTTATTACCAGTAGAGACTTGGTGAAGTAAATGCTCAGAGTCTGAAATGGGTAAGAGCAGAATAAGATGCCTGTGAAATTATATCAGAGCCAGTAAAGGCAGATTATCAAAGAATTATGAGTGCCATTCAGACAATTATTAGTCATGGTCTGTAATTTTGGGATGAAAAGTGTTCTGTGTGATTATTTCTATTGTGGAGCAGAAAGAAAATGTCCCAGCTTTTTAAATACTCAAGCAACTGTTTTGAAGAAACAGGAAGTGCTTTAAACAAAGAATATTTCAAACAGAACACTTTTAAACAGAAAGTAGGCAAGGTACCCTAAGCAAAAATAATTTCCCTCTCATTGATGTAATATGTAAGTTCTTTTGCTCTTTTCAAGTGTAATTACTGCTGTGTACCTATGGATTAGGTGGTTGGAGCAAATTGTTGGAGCTATGGGCTGACAAATCCCTGGCTCTTGATGGACTTCATCCTCAGGACTTAAAATAACTGACTAGTGAGATAATTGATTCAACTGGAGGTAATGACGTAGTGGTACTATTGCTGAACTACTAATCCAAAGACCCTGATAATGTTCTGGAGACCCAGGTTCAAATCCTAGCATAGTGAATTGTGGAACGTGAATTCATTAAAAACGTGGAATTAATAGTTTAATGTGAAACAATTTTTGATTGTCTTAAAAACCCATTTGACTCACTAATGTCCTTCAGTATGTCTGGCAAAGGCTAAGGGCCCTGATAACATTCCAGCAATATTACTGAAGATTTCTGTTTCAGAACTTGCTGTACTCCTAAGGAAGCTATTCCTGTACACTGTACAACACTGGTCACACTGACAATGTAAACAATTGCCCAGGTATATTAAGAGTAGTTGGAAATTGTTTTCAACTCTGCTAAAACATGGTTAACAATAACCTGCTCACTAACACTCAGCTTAAGTTCCTCCAAGGTTACTCAGCTCTTGGCTTTATAATAGTTATGGTTCAAACATAAAATAGGAGCTGAATTCCGGAGGTGAGGTGAGGTGAGAGCGTTTGCCCTTGACATCAAGGCAGAATTTTACAGAGTATGGTGTCAAGGAGTCTCAGCAGCACTGGAGTCTATGGGAATCAGGGGAAAACTCTCCCTTGTCTGAGTCAGATGTGGCACAAAACAAAGATGGTTGTGGTTGACGGAGGTCAGTTATCTCATCTTCAAGACATCTCGACAGGAGTTTCTCAGGGTTGTATCATAGGCTCAACCTCTGCTGCTTCATCAATGATCTTCCTTCCATCATAAGGTCTAAAGTGGCGATGTTCGCTGATGATTGCACAATGTTTAGCACTATTCACAACTCCTCAGATACTGAAACAATCCATGCTCAATTGCAGGATGATCTGGGCCATGACTAGGCTTCAGCTGACAAATTGCAAGTAAGATTCATGTCAAACAAGTGCAAGGCAGTGACTAAGTCCAACAAGAGAGAATCTAATCATTGCCCTTTGACATTCAGTAACATTGCTATTACTGAATCCCCCGCTATCAAGATCCTGGATGCTACCATTGACCATAAACTGAATTGGATTAGCCATTTAAATACTATGGCTACAAGAGCAGATCAGTGATGAGGAACCCTGCAACTTGTAACTAATTTCCTGACTCTCCAAAGCCTGTCCAGGAACTAGAAGGCACAAATCAAAAGTGTGATGGAATAGCTCCTCATTTGCCTGGATGACAGCAAAATGAACAACACTGAAAAACATTGACACCATCCAGGACAAAGCAGCTTGCCTGTTTTGCACAACGTTCACAAACATTCAGTCCCTCCACCACTCATACTCAATAGCAGCAGTGAGTACTATCTACAAGATGCAGAAACTCATCAATGTTCCTTAAACAGTGCCTTCCACTACTGTCTAGAAGGACAAGGGCGGGAGATAGATGGGAACGCAATCACCTTCAAGTTCCCCTCTAATCCCCATTCACCATCCTGACTCGGAAATATACCACTAATTCTGCAGAGTCACTGGTTCAAAATCCTGGAACTCCCTATATAACAACTTGGTGTGTGTACCTACACCATATGGACTGCAGCAGTTCAAAGAAGGGAGTTCACCACCATTTTCTCAAGACCACCTGGGAGGGGGCAATAATTGCTGGCCCAGCCAGCGATACCGACATCCTGTGAATTAATAAAAATATTTCCCTAGATTTGGAAAAGTTTCCATTAGATTTGAAAATAATAAATGTGTTTCCTTCATTTAAAAAGGGACGGAGCTAGGAAGTGGGAAACCACCGTTTAGTTTAACATTTGTCATCTGGAAGATGCTTGATGCCATTATTAAGACAGTTACAACAGGGCACTCAGAAAAGTTCAAAGTAACCAGATAGAGTCAATGATTTTGTGAAAGGTTTAATGAAATGATTTGAGTTTTTAGAGTTAGTAAAATGCACTGTGGATAAAGGAGAGCCCATGGATATACCGTACCTGGATTACCCATAAGCATTTAACATAATACTAAATCAAAGGTTATTGTGGAAGATAAACACTCATGGTGTAGGAGGTAATGCATTGGCATGGATTGGGGATTGGCTAGTTAACAGGAAACAGTGAGTAGATATAAATGGATCATCTGCTAGTTGACTACATGTAATAAAAGGTAAGTGATCAGTGTTGGGACTTCTATCTTTTACAAATTACCAATAAATTGGACAAAGAGATGGTTGCTAAATATGTGGCTGATATGAAGATAGGTTGTGAGGAGGATGTAAGGAGGCTACAAAGGGATATGGTTACATTAAATGAGTGATGCGTATAATGTAGAAACGTGAGAAATTGTCCATTTGAACAGGGAGAATAATGAAGAAACATATTATCTTAACATTGGGAGAGTAGTGGTCTGAGATGCAGAAAGAGCTGGGTGTTCTTATGCAAAATTCGCAAAAGGTTAATGCACAGTTACAGCAAGTAATTAGGAAAACTAATAGACTGTTGTCATTTATTGCAAGGAAAATTGAAAACAAAAGTAGCATGTTTCAGTTTTACAAGGCATTAATGAGACCACATCTAGATTACTGAGTACCTCATTAGGGGAAGGATTTAAAAAAACTTAGAGGCAGTTCAGAAAAGGTTTGTAAGGTTGATACCAGGAATGAGTGGGTTGTCTTAGGAAGAAAGGTTGGGCAAGTTAGACTTTGAAGTTTAGAAGAGTAAGGGGAAACTTTATTAAATCCTGTAAGGTCCTAAGGGGTCTTGACAGGGTGCATATGGAAAGCATGTTTCCTTTTGTGGGACAATATGGTGCTTGGGGTTACCCATTTCAGATGGAGCTAAGAAGAAATGTTTCTCACAGAGGATTGTGTGTCTATGGAACTGTTTTCCTTGAAATATGGTGAAAGCAATGTATTTGAATATTTTAAAGGCAGAGATGGTTCAATTCATGATTAGCAAGAGGGTGAAAGATTCTCAGAGTTAAACAGGAATATGGAGTAATCAGATCAGCTATGATTTTATTGACTGGTGGAGTCAGCTCGAATAGCCTCCGCCTAATCCATGTGCTTGTATTTTCATTCGTAGATTCTTGATTCACTTCTCAATAACATCAAAGCAAAACAAAGTAAGTCAAAGCCAAGTTACTACATGCAAAATGAAGGCAGGAAAAGCTGGAAACACACAGCAGACCAACAGCAATAATTAGTCTAAAACAATGCTGATGTTTGCACCATGTTGTGATTTACAACAATATCTCTACTTCTTCAGGAGGCTAAGGAAATTCAGCATGTTCATAAAGACACTTAACAAATTTTAAAGATGAACCATAGAAAGCATTCTATCTGGATGCATCATAGCTTGGCATAGCAACTGCTGTGCCCAGGACTGTAAGAAACTACAGAGAATTGTGAACACAGCCCAGGCCATCACGCAAGCCAACCTTCCATCCACTGACACCATCTATACTGCCCGTTGCCTCAGAAGGGCAGCTAGCATAATCAAAGACCCCTCCCCACCCTGGTTATAATCTCTTCCAACCTCTTCTGTCACGTGGAAGATACAAAGACTTAAAGACATGAACCAACAGATTCAAGAACAGCTTCTTCCCCACTGTTGTTAGACTTATGAATGGACCTCACAAATTTTCAATTTAATGTTGATCTTGCTCTTTGTGCACCTTCTCTGCAGCTGTAACATTGTATTCCTTGCTCTGTTCCATTACCCCTATGCACTTTGTATGCAATGATCTGCCTGTACTGCACACAAAACTAAACTTTTCACCTAGGTACATGCAACAATAATAAATCAAATCAAATTTATGGTACAACTGTCTGATTAGCCTGCAGAGTGTTTTCCAGGTTTTCTTCATTATTTCTGATGAATCTTGCTGAATTTATTATCACTTTTGTTGTGTGGTTTTCTCAAAATTAAAATCTACATGCAAGTGTTAAATCTTTTCTGCTATTCATTAATTCTTAACATCAAGTTGTGCAGAAAATTTCCCCTTTAAAATTAATGGAGAGGCTGGACAATTTTCCTGACCATCAATGGCCTGCCCGGGCCATCTTCCTGAAGGTGGTCAATTAAGAATGGCAGGTGGGATCCTGAGAGATTGCAGACCCAATCAAAGTGCCTAAGGGTTTGGAAGGACAGCACCCCCATCAACAGAGATAGTCAATGTAGCTGTGGGAAAGGACAGCTAGAGCACCTTCATCGTGAAGCACACTTGAGAAGGTTTGAGTGTTTTAAAATAAAAAGATCTCTGCCGAGCACAACCTATATGCTCATTTCCATGTATTGCTGGCTTTTTCTCTCAGACGGCTGTCAGGAGTCTGCTGTGGGGGTAAGAATCAGGACACAGTTGCAGTCTGTAGTTTGCAGAAACCCTTCCATAGGATGATCAGTGACCACAACTGTGGCCCCATCATCCAAGTTACTGTGGAGGCCCTATAGGGACTCCTGACAAGGTGGTTGGCATTGAAAGGTTTGTCACTCACCTGGAAGGTGCTACTTGTGTGCAATCAGCCCATCTATAGGCAGGTAATTATTCAAATTGGCTACCTGCTACTGTTGGGAGCTCACCTTTGCTAACACTGAACCTCTCTTTTCGGGAAGATTGCCAATAGCAATTTTCCACTCCTCATTCTGTTTCTTCCTTCTCTTTGTCTTATGTTCTGAATAAGATTTCACATTGAATTATATACTCTAACATGTATTTCCTGAGTTAAACTCTGCAGCCCTCATATTACTGGAGCAGGAATTGCACTGATTGGAGAGTACACGAGGGGAGATTTTTCTAGTTCTGAAACCAGAACACTAAAGAACAGGCTGCGGGCCGAGATGGATGGGTTAGAATTAGGTTATAATTATTGGTGACTCCAAGGTGTCATTAATTGCATGTGGAAAATTATAATCCCAGCCCCTTTTTGAGACAAACTCAGATCGATATAACTCTGATGATTTAGCGTGAAAAAGGCAGATCCTAAAGGCACTAAATGATTCTGAAGGACTGATCAATCTCTCTCTCAGTAGCTCCCCCCCACCCCCTTAAGAAGACCCCTTATTGACTTCTTTCTACAAAGTTTCAGACAGCATATAGAATCCTGGATATTTTCAGTCTCTGGAAATAGTTTCTATGTAACGTACCTGGCTTCCCCTGCAAGAAAGAAGATATGAAATCAGGTTCACAAGTTAATTATACAGAAGACTCTACGAACAAATATATATTCTAAACAATTTGAATGTTATTAGAGAACTCAACAGGAAATTGTAATGAAATCAGTCAACTGCAACTTTAGAAGTTCCAGGAAAATAGAGAAAACGTGCTTTTATTTCTAATTGAGAATTTGGTGTTTAAATTCAATTATTGTTACTGTAAAATATTTTCTGTAGGATGCCCATCAAATGTATAAGTAATAATTACTTTAATCGCTGAGTGAAGTCTAAAACGAAAGTAAGTTGATTATGGTCTCCCTTCTATAGGAAGGATGTTAAACTTGAAAGGGTTCAGAAAAGATTTACAAGGATATTGCCGGGGCTGGAGGGTTTGAGCTACAGGGAGAGGATGAATCAACTGAGGCTATTTTCCCTGGAGCATCAGAAGCTGAGTGATGACCTTATAGAGTTTTACAAAGTCATGAGGGATATAGATAGGGTGAATAGTCAAGGTCTTTTTCCCAAGGGTATGGGAGTTCAAAATTAGAGCACATAGGTTTACTGTGAGAGGAAAAGATTTAAAAGTGACCTAAGGGACAACTTTTTTCATGCAGAGAGTGTATGAAATGAGCTGCCACAGGAAGTGAAGAAGACCAGCATAATTGTACTAAAATGTATCTGGTTGGGTAAATGAATAGGATTAGTTTAGAGTGATATGGGCCAAATACTGGTAAGCTGGACTAGATTAATTTAGGATATCTGGTTGGCATGGATAAATTGGACTGGAGGGTCTGCTTAAGTGCTGTACAAATCTATGACTCTCTATGACTCTAAGATGTCTCTGTTCCAGTTAGGGAGAGAACTACTGTGACTGAGCCCCAGTTACTGTTAACTTAATATCTCAAACACTGAAATAAATTCCGCAAATCTAAGACTCCAATGTGTGCTCTTAACCTGTATGGTATTTCTTGCGATTGCATGATTATTCTCTTATATATGATGATGAGGAGGTGCCAGTTTTGGACTGGGGTGGGCAAAGTTAAAAATCACATAACACCAGGTTATAGTCCAATAGTTTATTTGAAAGTACTGGCTTTCAGAATGCTGCTCCTTCATCATGTAACTAGTGGGGCAGGGTCATAAGACAGAATTTATAGTAAAAGATCAAAGTGTCATACAACTTATATGATATATTGAACAAACCTAGATTGCTGTTAAGTCTTTCATCTTTTAGAATGGTTTCCAGGTTTAGAATCATTAGTATGTAAATCCCAGAACTTCGTTCAAGTCACATTCCCAAGATAACTTAAGGTTTTAAAAAAGAGGTGACATCTCAGCTCAGACAATGCATGAAAGGTGTGAGGTTCGAGTCTGTCTGTATCCTAATCTTGAGTCAAACTGCTTCACTTTCCAAAGTAGAACATCTCTGGGACACCCGCATCAATCAACCACACCGCCCTGTGGCCCAACATTTCAACTCCCCCTCCCACTCAGCCGAGGACATGGAGGTCCTGGGCCTCCTTCACCGCTGCTCCCTCACCACCCAAAGCCTGGAGGAAGAACACCTCATCTTCCGCCTCGGAACACTTCAACCCCAGGGCATCAATGTGGACTTCACCAGTTTCCTCATTTCCCCTCCCCCCAGCTCCAAACTTCCAGCTCAGGACTGTCCCCATGACTTGTCCTACCTCCCTACCTTCCGTTCCACCTATCCACTCCACCCTCCTCTCTGACCTATCACCTTCATCCCCACCCCCATTCACCTATTGTACTCTATGCTACTTTCTTCTCAACCCCACCCTCCTCTCCTTTATCTCTCCACCCTGCAGGCACTCTGCTTCTATTTCTGATGAAGGGCTTTAGCCTGAAATGCCGATTTTCCTGCTCCTCGGATGCTGCCTGAACTGCTGTGCTTTTCCAGCACCACTCTAATCTAGAATCTGGTTTCCAGCATCTGCAGTCCTTGTTTTTACCTAGTCAATTTCCAAAGTAGAAATTTATAAAATGTCACATGGATTGACTGCCTGCATTGACTACCTGCAGATTATGTGCTTTTTGAGCAAAATAGAATGTATCTGCAAATGCACATTCACCCCATAGACTTAAATGTGTGTGTGCATGCATGTGAGGGAGAGAGAGAGAGAGAGTGTATGTGTTAGTGTTTGCGTGTGTATGTACGCATGCACACATATCAGTCTATGGGTGATTTTACATTTTCAGAATTGCATTTGTAGATACATTCTATTTTGCTCAAAAAGCACACAATCTGCAGGCAGTCTATGTAACATTTTATAAATTCCTACTTTGGAAATAGAACAGTCTGATTCAAGATTGGGATACAGACAGACTCTAACCTCACACCTTTCATGCATTGTCTGAGCTGAGATGTCACCTGTTTTTAATAAACCTTAAGTTATCTTGGGAATGTGACTTGAGAGAAGTTCTGGAATTTACATATTAACAAATCGAACTCTGCATCCCATTCTAAAAGATGAAAGACTTAACTGCAATCTAGGTTTGTTCAATACATTGCACCAGTAGCATGACACTATGACCTTTTGCTATAAATTCTGTATCTTCTGATCCTGCCTCACTAGCTACTTGACTAAGGAGCAGCACTTCAAAAGCTAGTACTTCCAAATAAACCTATTGGACTATAACCTGGTGTTGTGTGATTTTTAATTCTTATATATAGGGATGGCATCTTAATTCCAGCTTGGTTCAGTACCTTATGGCCCACATAAGGTTTGTATGAGTGTCAATTTCTAGGTAATGCTGGCCCATTTCAAATTTGAAGAAAGGCTTAAATACTGTTAATTTCAAGGAAAGGTCTGGCCTTTATTGATTCCAAGTAGTCAAGCTTCCAGGTCTCATAGTCGTCAATTATTATTAGTCATCTGACTCTGTTTTAAGATTATAATACAATGTTTTGTTTTGTTTACCTTTGTTACAACATTCAGTTTATGGTTATCAGCATGAAGTCATCTTGTCGAAGATTCCACAGTGGTAGCCTCCCAGTGAAATCCAAATAACCAGCGTTAAACCTGAAAACCTCTTAGAAATGTAATATCGTTCAAATATTTAAATAAACAAATTGCCTCCTGATCACTGTCACTTGACCTGAGGTGAGCGATTTTGAGGAAATTGTGAATTTTGTTTTCATTTTTACTTAACTCTTGATCGATGCTATAGGAAAAGTTTGATTTTGTGTATTGTCTAAATTTGCTTTTACAGACAGCCATTTGTATAAAATTCAATTTAATTGGTGAATTATCTTGACCTATGTTACAAATTATTGCAGCCATTACCAATTGGCTTATAAATGGTAACATTTCTAAATTCCAGTCCTAGCAACACTATTTACATATAAATCCTAACCTGTTTCCTAACAGGCTTCAAAATCAACTTCTGAAGACAAGACATGAAACGTTAATTCTGTTTCTCTCTCCACAGATACTGCCAGACCTGCTGATTTACTCCATGATACTCTGTTTGTTTCATATTTCTAGCATCCACTGTATTTTGCTTTTAAGTTCTAACCAATTTAGTTGTTGGTAAAGATATATTGAATTGGTCAGGTTTTCACCAGTACATTCCCCAGCTGTGGGCTTTACTGAATTGGGTAATAGGTAATGGAGATTAGATTGTAGTGCAGATACTCTGTCAGGTATTTCACAATCATTGTCAGACAGATCATTGTGAAAATGCAATCTGTCTGCATGGGGTTTCACAGCTTTGGAATTTCATGAACTGACAAGTCCTAACTATAAAAAGTTCAATCACTTTGATAAAGGTTAACATACAGACTTTAGAGATAAACCTCAGGATAAATGAAAGACTGAGACTTGATTTGTTTTCATAACAGGGATGTCACTTGGTTATTCATATCAAGGAATTCTATTGTACTTTGTAAAGTAAATCAGAAGAAATATGTGGAACGATGGATTTTGAATAAGAAAATACCATTGCTGAAAATTTAAGCTTTGATCTTTTAAGAGACAGTTTAGGATTAGAACTTTAGAAACAGCTTGGAGGAGTTTTCAATATCCAACTGCTGAATTTTTTGATCCAGCACACAATGTCTTCTGTGCAATCGTGTGCAATATTTCAATTTATCTTGGACCATTTTGTGAAGGCTATGGAGCCTCATGTGCTCTGAACAAATTACTGAAACAAATGCTCCTACTAATTTGTATCTATGTTCTCTCGCTGACATAAGTGAGTTGGCTCAGTGTCTCAGTGGTTAGCATTGCTACCTCACAGCGCCAGAGACCCTAGTTTGATTACACCCTCAGGCGGCTCTCTGTGTGGAGTTTGTACATGCTCCCTATGTCTGTGTGGCTTATCTCCCACAGCCCAAACGTGAGCAAGTTAGGTGGATTGGTCATGCTAAATTGTCCATAGTGTACAGGGATGTGCAGGCAGGCAGATTAGCCACGGGAATGCAGGGATACGGTAGGGGTCTGGGTCTGGATGGATACTCCTCAGAGGGTTGCTGTGGAATTGATGGGCTGAATGGCCTGCTTCCATACTGTATAGATTCTAAGATGCTGTGACTGAGAATTTATTGACTGACAATGGCCTCCTTTCCAGACCCACAGTGAATAGCTGAATAACTAATATGATTGTAAATGCAAACTGAGTTAAAGAAAACAAATCTTGCATTTATATAACTTCTTTCATGACTACATGCTGTCCCAAAGTGGTTTATGTTTACTTATTGTACTTTGGTAGGTGTGGCAGCCCATTTGTACACAGTGAGAATCCTCATTAACAAACTGTTTCTGTGATGTTTGTTGAGGGGTGAAGATTAGATATGGTGGGGGATCACTGCTCATTTTCTTTGAAATAGTGCTGTGGAAACTTAAATGTTCACTAGAGAAAATAGATCAGACCTTGACTTTTCATCTAAAACTAAAGCGATGAAAATCCACTTGTTTATATATTTATGCAACGGTTATTGAATTTTAACTACCTTTCAGCTGAATAGCTTTTCCAAACTGTTAAAAGAAATAACTCTATATATCTTTAAAGAAACATATGTTGATCTTTGAGTGCTCGTTGGTTTCTTAAGAAGCCTACCTCCCTCCTGGAATCAAATGCAGGAGGTAGCTATAGGAGTCCCAATACTTTTCTAACACAAATATGTGGTAAAATAAATAAATAGACTACAGAGACAAAATACTGTTGGAAGTGTTTTTCTGGAGACAAAAAAAACTGCAGATGCTGGAAGTCAAAGTTGACAGGCAGGAGGCTGAAAGAACACATCAAGCCAGGCAGCATCAGGAAGTGCAGAAGTTGACATTTCTGGAGGCAGATCTCATGTGAATTTAAATATAGTAGACGCTGATGCAATCTGTGATGTTACATGTCCACTTGCTGCAGTTAGGCAGGACAACAATGACCACAGTTATCTTGCTGCAGCCTCAGTGCCCTGGCCCTGAATTGAAAACGATTTGCATTAGGCTTTGAAAGCTCAGAATTTAGTTTTAATAGTTACTCTACTGACAGCATTCAGGAAACTGGTATTTTAAAGTGAAAATCCCCTTAATATCCTTAGGAATGTAAATGGAGACACCATAGTTAGTAAATAGACTTAGTTATTTGTCAGAATGAATCCCAAAGATTGTGTTGCCTGCCCAGTGTGTGGATTAATAATATCTCCTTATGGATGGAAAGAAACATTGAATAGAAGAGGAAGGATGTGGTTATCATGATCCATATCATCCAAGTGCAAGGGAAGAGTAAAAGGAAGAGAAATGTTGGCTATGAGGAAGCTAGCCTCTTTCAGTCAGGGCTCCATATAATTCATAAGGGGAGAGATAATATAATGGTAATGTAATTGGCTGAGTAATCCAAGGGCCAGGCTAATACTCTGGAGATGTGAGTTTAAATATGACCATGGCATTTGGTAGAATTTAAATTTAATTAATAAAAACACAATTGATTAAAAGTAACTCTGAAACCTTGTAATGATGATGACCTTGAAATTATCATTGATTGTTGGAAACACCTATCTGATTCAGTAATGTCCTTAAGGAAGGGAATCTGTTGTCCTACCTGGCCTGGCATGCATATTGATTCTTTATTGCTCAGAAATACAATCAGAGATAGACAATAAATGTTAACCTTGCCAATGACATCATGCTTAACCGTTAAAGAAACCACAGAAGAAGTACCAGGTAAGCTAATTGGACCGAAAACTGGCAAATCACTTGGACTTGATAGCCTACATCTTGCAATGTCAAAAGAAGTGATGGAGCAGATAGTGGATGCTTTGCATCTTTCAAAATTCCTTGGATTCTGGAAAAGTTCCAGAAGATTGGAAAATTGAAAAGTAACATCCTTATCGATGGAAGGAAGAATACATAAAGCAGGAAACGCTAGATCAATCATAAAATAATCAGGCAAGTCAATATGGTTTTATGGAAGGGAGATAGTTGAACAAATTTATGAAAGTTTTTTTGAAAAGGTAACAAGCAGGGTGGATAAAGGGATGTTAGTAAATGTAGTGAATTTGGATTTTCAAAAGGCATTTGATAAGGTGTCACATAAAAGCTTACTGCACATAAAGGTTTGGCTAACCAATGGAATAGAGACTCTGAACAAAATGGTAATTTTCAAGCTGGAAACTGCAATAAGTGTAATGCCACATAGATCAGACCTGGGGCTTCAAATATTCATCATTGACTTGTATAACCTGGACGAAGACACTGAATGTATTGAAGCTAGATTTGCTTATGAAACAAAGACAGGTAGGCAAGCAAGTTGTGAGGAGGATGCAAAGATCTATAAGAGGATATTAATCAGATGAGAGAATAGATAAATGTTAGACAGATGGAGTATAATGTGGAAAATGTGATGTTGTCCATTTAGGCAGAAAGAATAGTAAAACAGAATGTTATATAAGTGGGGAGTGACTAGAGAACATGACCGTCGTCATACATGAACTATAGAAAAGTGTGTTCGAATAAAACAAGTAAGTAGGAAAGCAAATGGAATGTTAGTATTTATTGTAAGGAGGATGGAACATGAAATTAACCCCTCATGTCTTTTTATAAATTTCTTCTCTCACCTTAAACATTGAAATAGTGCATTGGTGAGACGACAATTTTGACTGAATTTTAGCAAAAGTTAACCGTGTTAATTTCAGGCAGTTTCATGCAAGGTTTCTCTCCATCAGTACCAGTGGGTTATCTCACACAGCATTCTGTATGCACAACAGCTCTGCAGAGCTGCACTAGTGCAATCTTACCCTCACCAGTGCCACTCACCATGCCATCGGTGCCATATTTAAATCTCAGTCGTGCACCAGGTCAATCACAGCCAGCCAAAATAATCTTTCACAGTATAAGAACAGCTTTTGAGGTCACAGAGGTGGAACAGATGATATTTCACTAGAAATTAAATCTCATGTTCGTAAATATTTTGCTACTTTATTTCCTAACCTATCTGATTGACTGCCATAATGACTGCAGCTCCAACAATGAAGCTACACAGGATACCTCCCCTGAGCACCGTATGATGTTAGAACCACGTCTGAAGGAGTGTTTCTCTTTCCCTAATGCCCATTGTAGCAAAATGTCTTTTCATTGATCAATAGGGGAGAAATACATAGAGTCTTAGAGTTACACAGCACAGAAACAGACCATTTGGATAAACCAGTCCATGCCCATCATAATCCCAAACTAAACTTGCTGCACCTGCATGCACTTGATCCGTATCTTTCTAAACATTTCTTATTCATGTACTTACCCAAATGTCTTTTAAACGTTGGAACTGTAAGTGCATCTACCACTTCCTGTGGAAGTTCATTCCACACATGAACCACTTTCTGTGCGTAAAAAAAATTGCTCCTCAGGTCTTTTGATAATTGTTCTCCTCTCATAGAGTCATGGAATCAAAGAGATGTACAGCACAGAAATGGACCCTTTGGTCCAACTCATCCACACTGACCAGGTATCCTAAATTAATCCAGTCCCAAATGCCAGCATTTGGCCTATATCCCTCTAAACCTCTCCTATCCATATACCCATCCAGATGCCTTTTAAATGTTGTTGTTGTACCAGCCTCCACCACTTCCTCTGGCAGCTCATTCCATACACGCAACAACCTCTGCATAAAAAAAATTGCCCCTGAGGTTTCCTTTAAATCTTTCCCCACTCACCTTAAACCTATGCCCTCTAGTTTTGGAGTCCCCAAGCCAGGGAAAAGATCTTGTCTATTTATCCTATTCATGCCCCTCATGATTTTATAAACCTCTATGAGGTTGCCCACAGTCCCAGCTTATTCAGCCTCTACCTATAGCTCAAATCCTCCCACCATGGAAACATCCGTGTAATTCTTTTCTGAACCCTTTCAATTTTCACAACTTCCTTCCTGTAGCAGTGAAACCAGAATTGCACGCAAAATTCCAAAAGTGGCCTAACCAGTGTCCAGTACAGCTGTAACATGTCCTCCCAACTCCTATACTCAATACTTTGACCAATAAGGAAAGCATACCAAACACCTTCTTCAGAGTCCTATCTACCTGTGACTCCACTTTCAAGGAATTATGAACCTGTACTCCAAGGTCTTTTTGTTCAGCAACACTCCTTCGGACCTTCCCAAGAGTATAAATCCTGATTTGCCTTTTCAAAATGCAGCACCTCATATTTATCTAAATTAAACTCCATCTGCTACTCCTTGGCCCATTGCCCCATCTGATCAAGATCCCATTGTACTGTCAGGAAACCTTCTTTGTTGTCCACTACACCTCCAATTTTAGTGTAATCTGCAAACACGCTAACTGTGTTCACATCCAAATAATTTATTTAATAATGAAAAGCAGTAGATTCAGCATCATTCCTTCTGGCACACCACTGGTCACAGGCCTCCAGTCTGAAAAGCAACACTCCACTTCCACCTTTTGTCTTCTACCTTCGTGCTAGTTCACTATCCAAATGGCTAGTTCTCCCTGTAGTCCATGTGATCTAACTTTGCAACTATGGGGAACCTTGTCTAACGCCTTACTGAAGTCCATATAGAGCACATTGACCTCTCTGCCCTCATCAATCTTCTTGTTCTTCAAAAATTCGATCAAGTTTTGAGACATGATTTCCCACGCACAAATCATGTTGACTAGCCCTAATCAATCCTTGCCTTTTCAAGTACATGTAAATCCTATCCCTCAGGATTCTCTCCAACCATTTGCCCACCACCAAAGTCAGGCTCGCCAGTCTATTGTTCCCTGGCTTTTCCTGACCACCTTTCTTAAGTAGTGGCACCACATTAGCCAACCTCCAGTCTTCTGGCACCTCACCTGTTTTTATTGATGATACAAATATCTCAGCAAGAGGCCCAGCAATCACTTCCCTAGCTTCCCAAAGAGTTCTAGGGTACACCTGATCAGGACCCAGGGATTTATCCACCTTTATGCATTTTAAGACGGGCAGCACCTTCTCCTCTGTAATATGGACATTTTTCAAGATGTTGCCATGTATTTACCCGCATTCTATATCTTCCATATCCTTCTCCAAAATAAACACTGATGCAAAATACTCGTTTAGTATCTCATTCATCACCTGCAATTCCACACATATGCTGCCTTGCTGAACTTTAAGGGTCCCTATTCCCTCCATAGTTACCATTTTGTCCTTAGTGTATTTATAAAAACCCTTTGGATTTGCCTTAGCTCTATTTGCCAGAGCTACTCATGTCCCCTGTTTGCCCTCCTGATTTCCCTCTTAAGTATACTCCTACTACCTTTACACTCTTCACCTTAAATGTTGAAACATCTACAAACTGTTCAAAATGTTAACTTTTAGTGAACAGCAGAAAAAGTTTTAAAAAAAAAGCCCTACATTTGCTTGTAGGACCAAACAGTGGCTGCTTGCCTTTTGAACAATGACAGTTTTTCAGTCACTGAATGATGACTGCATCCAACTCAGATCCATTGGAGGAGAGTAGTATTAAAAACCCGGTTGGCTTATTGTACCTGATGCTGCAGTGCCATGCCATGTTGAAGGTGATGTTCCTCCTGTTAAAGGTCCTCATCTTCCTCCTCAGAAGAATGCTGCTGCTCTCCCAGCTCTTCTGCCTCCTTCACATCCCCTCGTTATTTGCTTCAGTTGTGTAGAACACAAAATACAAGAACGATATGACACACTATTTCTGGACAGTCGTGCAATCCTAACATCAGCACCTCATCTTCAGGTAAACTTCTGTCTGCTTCTGGTTGATGAATGGATTGCATCCTATCTGCACTTGCCCTCAGTCAGGGGTGTTGTGTCATGGAGTTTTCACTTGTGGATGCAAAGGGTAAGAAGGGCTCATGCCCGAAATATCGATTCTCCTGCTCCTTGGATGCTGCCTGACCTGCTGAGCTTTTCCAGCAACACATTTTCAGCTCTGATCTCCAGCATCTGCAGTCCTCACTTTCTCCTCCGATGCAAAGGGTAACCCTTATCTCCCAACAATCATCGTTCTACGGCTTCCAGACTTTAAAAAGGAAGCAGGAACATGAGCGTTCTCAGGGATATATGTATCATGGCAGCTCCCGGGATACCCAGGAGACCTTTAAGATGTGGAACAGATGATCCCAGATGACTTGTGCACTGATGGAATGGAAAACTTTTCTGTTGATTAAGTCATCTGTGTTCTCACATTGGTTCCTTTAATGCTACATGTATACAGTCTGCATGTAGGGGAAGCCAGTTATTGGCAAAGCCTGCTCTCCAGGTTGTAACACTGACCTCATTACTGAGAAATGAGATGGAGTGCTGTGATCTGTCACAAATTGCATCTATAACATCTTTGATATTTATTTGTGGTTGAGGACTGAGCGATCACAAACAGGTCCCCAGTGGATTTTTTGGAACAGGCAATCATTTAACCATTTAGTGCTGCTGTCACCTTGATGGCCACTGGGATAGGATGGCCACTCATCCCTTCAGATTGCAAGACCCACACCAGCAGATGATGCAGTTCTATGACAGTGACTCAGGACATTCTCAATCTGCAGCAACTTGCACATCTGAAAGAAATTACATCAAGGACAATAGACTCCAGACTTCCTGTACTTCCTCCATAACCTGGGGCGACCTCCAGCTGTGACTCTGAGATGTGGAGGCTGTTTGGCAGCTGCTGAAGGTTGCTGCTGGCCCTGGGTTTGTTGATGCATCTGTTCCTCATATATTTCTCTGTGCCTTTGCATCACAGCCAGAGTGACAATAATGAGCCCATGTGGAGTACATCAGAAATGGAGCAGGTCCTCAGTAATGTGAGTGGTCAGCATTCACATCACACCTAAATGATAGTTTACCATAATCCTCAACACAGTGGGACAAGGAGGACTCCAGCAAGGAGGGCCATGGACTGCTATACATAGGCCTTTGACACAGTGGGCCTTATTCTGATGTATGCAACATAAACTATGGTGCACAAATACAGTAGAGATCATAAATGCAATAAAGCTGGCGAAACCTTGTCCTCAGCCAGCCACACTTATCATCCAAGAAAGACGGCATTGCACATAAGAGAATGTGGTCACTGCTTGCATTTCACCTGCAGGTTTCTCTTATTTCTGTTATTACAGATGTCTTCAACCTGTATTGTGTAAGTGCCTGATTATTGTAATTACCCTTTGAAGCACATTGCACACTACTTACTCACACTCCAAGTGTGCTGGCAGCCACGCTTTAGTTTCCATTCTGCATTTGCAATTTGGATGATGATGTGAAGCAACACTCAGTTGCATTTGCAGAGTGAGTTGCAGGCCTGGCCTGGTAATTTAGGGGACCATCAAAATCTTCATGTATCTTGCAGTTCCAGTTGACAAAACCAGTTCTGAGCTTCTACATTGAATCCATTTAGATCTTCAACTCCTGACGTAATCCCTGAGCTGCAGCCTACAGCTTAGTCCTGACGTAATCCCTGAGCCGCAGCCTACAGCTTAGTCCTGACGTAATCCCTGAGCCGCAGCCTACAGTTTAGTCATGACAACCATCATGATGCATTGTCCCCTGTGAATGTGGAGTGGTCCAGGCATCGGAATTGTTATTCAGTGCTCTATAACATTCTTTGTGGCAGTATGACTCTCACTGGTTGGAATTATAATTATGATTATAATTATAATTAGAATTGGATTTATTGTCACATGTGCAGAAGTACAGGGATACATGAGTACAGTGAAAAATGTACAAAGCCGCCATTTCCAACGCCATCTTACGTACAAAGATATCTAGGTAAAAAATCTTATAGTTTTAAATTAGAAAAATAAAGAAATAAAGGTAAAATTTCAGCATTACAGTCCATCTAAAGCAAGGATCCATTTTGAGCTTCACCTGAAGGCTGGGGGGCGGGGGTGTCTGTGCATTGGCTGCCTCCTGTCAGGATGTGTGTGGTTTTTTGATAGGCGTCATATGCCATGTTGTTACTGGATAACCCAGTAGCCAGCCTTTATATGCTGTGGTGCGTGAATTACAGCTGGAATTGAAGATTACTACAGAATGAAAGACTACACAATGCTGCTTGGATGACATTCACTCCGTGATGAACTACTTGCTATCACACACCGGCTGCACATTGAGGGAGTCAAAATGGCCATGTTCAGATGAGGGGCACACAAGGCAAAATGTGCACATGCAATAGCACTCTGCACTCTTGGGAAGCTTGTAGCCTTGTAATCTGTACAAAATCTTGTCTCACTCTACCTGCTTGTCAATTGGGAATAAGATGAAGCTGTCTGTCAGAATAAGAGGATCTGTGACTTCTCTTATACAGCAGTGTACTGAAAACTGCAAGATATTATTTATGCATCCTGTAGCAGGCTGGAAGGAGCCAAACCCATATCAATTAAGAGCTACGGTCACCTTGACAGCCCCAGGTAATGGTGTCCTTACTGATTTGTGGCAGCAGCTGCGACTATAGTCATAATGTATTTAGTAAAGTGAAGCTGTCTTGAGCATTTGTCTTCATCAAGTTCAGACAAGAGAATCGATCCTGTGTGGATATGACTTACCTCTATCCCACATCCTCTTTCTAACTGCTTCATCATAGTCTGCACAGTTTCTCTTCATCCTTCCAGCCATGTTTAACTTCCTGGGGAAACTATTGAGCCACCTGTGTCTGAAGACAACATTCTTAGCACAGTTTCTTTCATTAAAATGTACTGTAAGACCTTCCAGACCACTCACTTTAGAGAATTTTAGTGTGATGAAGCTTCACAATATATTATTATTATTTGGAAACTAGGATTCTAAGATGAACAGAAACAGGTCAAGCTTTAAGCTTGATTTATATTTCTATATTGTTTGTGTTAAGAAGGGGAGGCCATCAATTCGGATTCATTTTTGAGTTCTGTGAGTGGTATTGGGTTGTCTGGAAATTTGTGTGCATGCATATCTCAGTTTACTCTCGCTGGGTAATTCCTAAAAAAATGGGCACTCCAAATGCTGACTTAGCTCCTACATTGGCTGTACCAGAGATATTAACCTTTACTGTTACTCACAAGAGGGGTAGAATTTCCTTCCTGGTGGAATTGGATTGGCTGCTGGGTTGCTATGGAACTGAATATTAGGTAGTGCATAATACCGGCGGCCATTTGGATACCAGATCGCACCATTACCTGAGGAAGATTTCTGCCTCAGAATCTGTTTCTTGCAGGACCTACTGTCATTTTGATCTTTATCATACATACAGCACTGTTTCTAGAATAATGCTATCATTGTCTTAATATTTTTGTACATGTATATTTAGAAATTACTTGTCTCTTTCTATCTGTATAACCTTGTGATCTTCAGAATGTGAAGTATACTCCTATTGCCAAACACATTGATTTTTTTCCGTATGTGCAACACATTATTGTAACATGACTTCCACATCTATGCACAGAGACAGATTTTAATGGACGTTACTAATTTAATGCTGGCGGCATTATCTCCCTCTATCTCTCCTCTGGGAGAGATATCCTCCTGCTCTACATACACCTCTGTTCTATTTGCCTGCATTGGTATAAACATTATACATTTCTGCACTTCCTATTTCACTTCATAACCTAAAAAGTGCCAAATAAGATGAAATTCCTATTAGAGAATTTCAATTCAGCAGGATATGATGATCATGAAGAAGTCATTCAAGGTGAACCAATTTGCTTTTTGATTGACTCATGTTGCAGTTGACGACATGCTTTAGCTGAATCCCCCATTTCATAACAGATCATGAATATTTACTCCAAATTAATGTCACAAGAACACAGTAAAGTCCATAGATATGTTATTGCATTATTACCACTACTAAACAGTGATAGAAACAGTTCATAATGTTTATGCTGTTTATTGCACATAAACCATTCTGATTACTGCCTGATGTACATGAGGATGAAGTGTACTGAAATGAGGTGGATGCAAGTGTCAACAAAATAAATATGAATAATAGGAGAGAAATTCCCAGCTACACAGTCTTCTTCTGTTGGAAAATATCTCCTGAAATGGAGCGGCACTGGGGTGGTGGCACAGTGGTTAGCACTGTTGCCTCACAGCACCAGCGTCCCCAGTTCAATTCCAACCTCAGGTTACTGTCTGTGTGGAGTTTGCTCATTCTCCCTGTGTCTGTGTGGGTTGCTCCTGGTCTCCTCCCACAGTCCAAAGATGTGCACGACAGGTGAATTGGCCATGCTAAATTGCCCATAGTGTTAGGTGCATTAGTCAGAGCGAAATGGGTCTGGGTGGGTTACTGTTCGGAGGGTCGGTGTGTGGACTGGTTGGGCCGAAGGGCTGTTTCTGCACTGTAGGGAATCTAATCTAAAATGCATGCAAAAGCTTTGTGTGGAAGTGTTCTGACACCATCATTGTACTGTCATGGAGTGTGCAGCTAATGGCATAGTAGCAGGCAGAATATGATGCCAATCAGTGTGCAACTTGATCAGTGTGCTCTTCTTATCAGTGCTGCCATTTCCATTCCTACACTCAAGCCTGTGCCATGATTTCATTCTGTGTAGCTGAACGTGAAGGATCGCTCACCAGCGGGATATAAAGAAATAACAAAGGATCTCCAGGTTAGCTGCTGGATTGCTTCTTTTGGCTGTTGGTATAATTGTGTACATTTTAAAAAGTTTCCTATCTTGAATATCTTATGTGAAGTAATCCGGTTGGTTTAGCTCTATGTTTTACATCATTAAAGATGTGCTGAGATGGGTTACAAGTGGAATAAACTCCCTGAGGCAATGGGATCTTGATCAAGTGGGCCATAGGCTAAGAAGTGGCAGATGGAGTTTAATTTGGATAAATCCAAGGTGCTGCATTTTGGGAAAGCAAATCTCTGCAGGACTTATACGCTTAATGGTAAGGTCCGAGGGAGTGTTGCTGAACAAAGAGACCTTGGAGTGTAGGTTCATAGTTACTTGAAAGTGGAGACACAGGTAGGTAGGATAGTGAAGAAGACGTTTGGAATGCTTTCCTTTATTGGTCAGAGTATTGAGTACAGGAGTTAGGAGGTCATGTTGCAGCTGTACAGGACATTGGTTAGGCCAATTTTGGAATATTGCATGCAGTTCTGGTCTCCTTCCTATCGGAAATATGTTGTGAAACGTGAAAGCGTTCAGAAAAGATTTACAAGGATGTTGCCAGGGTTGGAGTGTTTGAGCTATAGGGAGAGTTTGAATAGGCTGGGGCTGTTTTCCTTAGAGTGTTGAAGGCTAAGGGTTGATCTTATAGAGATTTATAAAATCATGAGGGGCATGGATAGGATAAATAGACAAAGTCTCTTCCCTGGGGTGGGGGAGTCCAGTACTAGAGGGCATAGGTTTAGATGAGAGGGGAAAGATATAAAAGAGACCTAAGGGGTGGCTTTTACACACACAGGGTGGTACGTGTATAGAATAAGCTGCCAGAGGAAGTGGCAATTGCAACATTTAGAAGGCATCTGGATGGGTATATGAATAGGAAGGGTTTGGAGGGATATGGTTCAGGTGCTGGCAGGTGGGACTAGATTCGGTTGGGATATCTGGTTGGCATGGACAAGTTGGACTGAAGGGTCTGTTTCTGTATGTACATCTCTATGACTCTAAGTGGTAGATGTAAGCACAGTTATCTTTAAAAGATATTTGGATCAGTACATGAATAGGAAAAGTTTGGAGACATATGGGCCAAGCACAGGCAGTTAGGACTAGTTTAGTTTGGGGGTATGTTTGGCATGGACTGGTTGGACCAAAGGGTCTGATTCCATGCTGTATGACTCTATGACTGTGTAACTCTCAACCTGTTTAAATATGATGACTGGGACGCGATTACATGATTCTCATACCTATACTTGAGTACCTCAATTTTTGTCAGCAGAGGTAGGGGTATTCAGGAATGTGCCCTGTACTCTTAAACCTGTGCAGCTTCTTTGTGTAGGTAGGCATTTATTAGTCCCATGCACTTTTTGTAGAGTATTGCCAACTTCTCCAGGGATTCATGGATCTCAGAGGAGTTCTGGACCATTGTCTGGTTTCAGGACCTCTGAAAGATAAATTCCATCCATTCCTCTTCTGTACCAATTCATTCCCTCAACTCCTCAAAGGGCCCACATGTCCTCTATGCTGACACACTGACCTTCCAGGCCAATTACCCAGCATATGCAGAGTATGAAGCCGAAGAATGTGATAGCAACAGAGATCCCAGCCTCAAAAAGGAATGAACTCAGTGGGAGTCCTGTTCACACAGCTGAAGAAAACTGTTGACTTTGCTTGCATTATATCTTATGAAGTTATGGTGGGCAGAATCTTAGAGGTGAAAATGTGTTGCTGGAAAATCGCAGCAGGTCAGGCAGGATCCAAGGAACAGGAGAATCGACGTTTCGGGCATAAGCCCTTCTTCAGGAATCCTGAAGAAGGGCTTATGCCCGAAACGTCGATTCTCCTGTTCCCTGGATGCTGCCTGACCTGCTGCGCTTTTCCAGCAACACATTTTCAGCTCTGATCTCCAGCATCTGCAGACCTCACTTTCTCCTCAAAGAATCTTTGAGGAGCATAAGCGATGTGGGCTTTGGTGGTAAAATTGGGCAACAAGTATGGTGAGGTGCATCTTGATGTCGAGAGCAACTCATGGCATCAATTATACTTTTCACAAGCAGCATGATGAGATTCTTGCAGGGCACTGATGATTTGCTATTTGATGGTAATTGTTGCTTGTTAAACACTTTGTTAATAGCACAACTCACTTCATCAACATTCGGTCACTCACCTTAGCAGTCCTGCGAAACAAACTTAACATTAGGAAAACCTGACCAGGAAACCTGAGAGAGCACCTGGTGGCTTCATCTTGCTCTGAATGACCTCAGCCTCTGATATTATTCCAAAACCTGCTTTGGGAAGGCACATCATAATGGGCAAGGAGTTGACAGTCAGTCAGCCCATCGCCCAGTCTTGATACTTTCTGCCCTATTATGAACTGTTTTCCTCCTGGAATGAGAATTCACAGCTATTTCAAGAGATGAATGAGCATGGCAGTGTTCTATTTTTGGTGTAGATGGGGATGTGTTTCAAGCAAGTGAGTAAGCAGCACAGATTTAATCAGTTTAAATCTCTTTGGAGCATCTCTATGTCCTCCCCATGGATTACCTTTCTAGATACCTTTACATCGGCAGTAAACTTAAATCCTTTACTTTCAGTAGATTAATCCAAGTGATCAAGATAGATTGTAAATAGCTGAGGCACTAATCCATTTTGCATTAGTCACTGCTGGCCAACTTGAAAATGCTCTGTTTATGCTCACTTTTTGCTTCCAGTCCACTAGCTACCCCTCTATCCACACTAATATAGTTCTTTTCGGAACATGGAGAAAGAGCTGGAGAGTGAGAGTAATCGGATAATCTTTGAAACAGCCATTGCTGATGTGATGCTCTGAGTAGTTTGCTTCAATGCTGGAGAAGGCAATGATTCTATGTTGAACAGAATTGGAAAATAGAAGCTTGTCTACTGGTGAACAGAAGGCCAGTAAGTACTTAAGTAGAGCAAAATTGCCTCCTCTACTATGTTCTCTCTCTTAATGTGGCACATGAATTGTAATATGTATCGATATTTTAATATTCTTTCTCATATCTTGTTTATTATATCCTTATTAACATTTCTCTGTGCCAGCCCAATGGTTTTATATTTATCTTTAACCATAATTACTCTTTATATGCAACATACATTTCTAATCCTGCTTCTTTACAACTTTATTAATCTTTGTGCTCCTGCTCAAATCATGTCCCTCCTTTGGGACCTCTACCAAGTGCCTGAAGCATTAAGAATTCCTGGTCAGTCATATGTTGCTACAGTTCTTGCCTGCTTTGCATGTTTGGGGCTGTTCTATCAAATTTGTCCCACCATTGATGGGTTTACCAGTGCTTCTAGGGTCTTATTAAATTGACTATTCCTCTGATCGCAGCAATAAGACATTTTCTTTGTGACTGCATTATGGAAATTATTGATGTTTATACCTTGCTAAATTATGAAGTTTGTGAACATTAGTGATGCTTTTAAAGGATGCATCTGTTTAAGAATATGAATTGCAGAAGAATTATCATTGGTTTGAAACAACACTGTAATTTCTCTCCTCTCTTAAATTTGAATCCAAGTCATTTATGGATCTTGGAATTTTCTGAATTTTAAAACGAGCATAGAATGGAGAACTGTAAGTGTGTGGAAAAGAAAACTTTTACATATAAATCTGAAATAGAAAGAAGAGATAAAACTTTATGAAATAGTAAGAAGATGTTTTATCCACCCAATTATTGTATCTTCCATGTTTCTGTTCCTGATGATGATGGGGTGTTGCATGTTGGGCAGCATTTAAGCTAATGGTATAAGTAGGAACAGGAACAGAGATAATTTGGGCAAACCTACTTTAAGACATTGGATTCAGAGTCATTTGCTGATAATTTGCATCTGCACATTGAAAAGTCCTGGATGCTCTGCAAATGTAGGATTTGCCAATTTATTTTCCCAAATGTTGTCAAACTTGTTGCCCTGATGATCAGAGTTTAATTAGATGATTAGAGTTTAATTAGAGTCATAGAACATCACAGCATAGAAACAGGCCTCTGACTCACCATGTCTATGCTGACCAATAAACACTAAAATACACTCATCCCACTTGCCTACTCTTGATCCATAGCCTACTATGCTCTGGCATTTTAAATACTTATCCAGATGCTTCTTAAATGTTACATGAGTACTTATCACCAACAGCCTCTCTAGCAGCGTGTTCCATATTTCTACCAATCTTTACCTTAGATCTCCCCTAAACCACCTACTCCTCACCTGAAACTAATGCTCCCTTGTCTTAGGCACAGCTGTCATGGAAAAAGGATTCTCATGATCTACTCTGTCTATTCCTCTCATAATTTTGTATACTCAATCAGATCCCCCTTCAGTCTCTTGTGCTCCAAGGAAAACAAACCCAGCCAATCCAGTCTCTCATAATTGATCCGAGGCAATATCCTGGTAAATCTCCTCTGCACCCTCTCCAGTGCATCCACATTCTTCCAACAATGTAGCAACCAGATCTGAACTCAGCATTCTATCTGTAACCTCACCACAATGTTTTGTAAAGTTGTAACAAGACTTCCTCACTCCTATATTCTCTACCCCAGCTATTGAAGACAAGCATCCTGTATGCCTTCTTCACCACCTTATCAGCTGATACCTTCGGGGTCTATGGACTTGTACCACAAAGGTCTCTTTGTTCTACTGTACCATTCATTGAGTACATCCTTCCCCTTATTAGATCTTCCAAAATTGCACTAATCAGGTTTAAATTCCATCTTCCATTGCTGTGTCCAAATTACCAGCTGATCAGTGCCAGGCTGCAGCCTGAGACCATCCTCCTCAATATCAGCAACACCAATTTTCATGTCATCTGCAAACTTATTAATTATACCTTCTGCATTCCCATCCAACTGTTAATGTACATAACAAATAGCAAGGGTCCCATCACTAATCCACTGCTGGTCACAGGCTTCAAATTACAAAAACAATCCTCTACTATTACCCTTTCCCTCCTTTTTGTCAGGCAATTTTGGATCCAGTTTGCCAACTTGCCTAGGATGCCCTGTGCTCTCACCTTTTGGACTGATGTTCCATGTGTTGACTTGTCAAAGGCCTTACCAAATTCCATGTAAACCACATTGACTGTGTTACCCTCATCAATATATTTTTCCACCTTTTCAAAAAACTTAAATTAAGTTAGTCAGACAGGATCTCCCTCTAACAGATCCATGCTAACTACCCCTGATGAATTTTCAAGTATTGATTAATCCTATCCTTCATAATTTTTTCCAATAACTTCCATACCACTGTGTCAAACTAACTGGCCTGTAATTACTTGACCTAAACCTGCTACTCTTCTTGAATAAAGGAACCACATTAGTTATCCTCCAGTCACCTTGATCAGCAAAGTATTAAATATATCCCAAAATCTCTTTCGTTGCCTTCCATCGCAGCCCAGGATTTTTCTCATCAGTTCCTGCACTATACATCTGCTAAAACTTCTAATACATCCTCCTTACTAATTGTAACATGTTCTAGATCATATAACATTGATAACTAAACATCCTTTATGACCTGTTGCCAGGCTGTTTAGTCTTTTACTGTAAAATGTTTGAATGGTTTGAACAGCATGGTGCAGACTTGACTTTTTGGAAGAGTTGCTGTTGTATTGGCAATGGCAGCTGCAAATGCTGACTCTGCTTAAGCAGGTTTTGTAAATCAATAAACTATGCAATCTTCACAGCAAAATATTTCTGGACAACTGGTGTTTCCAAACATTAGATTTCCAGACTGGAGATGTTATGGCACTGTTAACCTCCCCGGTTGCCCAAAATTGTCTGCTCACAAATTGGGATATTCGTTGATCTTTCTGCATTTTTGTCATGATTAGAATAAAGTATACTTTCCAACAGTACTTTTTGAAAATAGGAAAGTTGGGATTTGAGATCTGATTCATACTTTCTTAAAACTTAGGAACATAGAAGCATTCCCAGAATGTATTCGCATCTCACAACCAACTGTTGATGGTAAACATATAATTAATCTTGTTACTTCTTATAAAGTTCAGTGCTTATTATTCAACTTTTAGAATACCTATCTTTTATTATTTTGAATATGAAAGATTCTTATACAGTTATTATATTGAAATTCCATTCCTCAAAAAGTAATGAATACGGAATCTTTAAATATTTTTAAGGTAGCGAAGGATGAATTCTTGATTCCCAAGGGGATCTTCGGAGATATGCAAGAATGTAGAGTTGGGTCAAAAACAGATCAGACATGATCTTATTGAATGATGGAACAGGCTCAAAGGGCTGAGTGGCCTCTTCTTGTTCCTTTCTTTGTATGTTTGTATATGCAATCAATAGTATGTGCCAGGATTTCAAATTACCTGGAGAAATTGGTAATGGAAAGGCTTTTCTTTTATGTGAACCTGTATTTCATCTGTTAATTGACATTTGAAAGATGTAGAAAGTAGTTTTTACAAATTTGCCACCTTGACCTTAAAGTATTAAATGACTTGAGAAAAATGAACAACGAGTAAAGGAGTTTGGGTGACTGGCATTTCAATCAAGCAGTTCTGATAATCTTACAAAGCGTGAAAGTCAAGCTCAAGCAGTTCATCAATGACAACAGAATTCAGGGATTGAATTACCTTTTGAATCTGAACATTGCTTATTTTTATTCCTTCCTTTATAGCCCAGAGTTTATTTTTCTAGATAACATATTTATTTAACTTTCTAAAATAACGGCAGGTGCACTGAACAATGTGGAAACAACTTTATGTAGTGAAAAAGTAATAATCACAATGGTGCTGAACACATATAGTAAAATATGACTTGAATTGTAGGGACATTTGCCAATAAATAATTTCTGGAACTTTAACAGTGCAATACTTCAAAAAGTCATCCTGGGATGGCAGGAATGGTTAAGTTTAAATATGGTGTTAAAGATATCAGTTGTCCATTATCATTTAATTATGTTTCTGTGATTTAATTAAAGAAGTATTCCCTTTCTTTTTAACAAGGTGTAACGAAAATATAGATATTGGGATTGTAGAACTGTTAGTTATCAGAGATCCCTCTTGTGTCTTGAATCTGCCCCTATACAGATATGTCAGTGTCTTCTCTGTTGGATATAAGAGTTTGGTTCCAACATAACTTTGGTCAACTCGAACTCTGTTCTTTGTGGAAGTAAGGAAATGCAAGTTTATCACAAATTATTATTCAATTAGCAGTTTCATACAGAAAAGGATGATTGATATAATGCCTGGAAACATTCCCATTGCAGCAGGGAGCTGGGTGCACTTCTCTGAGACTGGAGGTAAGGTAATATATAAAGGGCTCTTTTCTCTTTCTCTGACCCAAGCTGTACCTGACTTGCCAGAGCTTGTTGCTGACATTGATTGAAAGTATGTAACTGGGCTCAATTCACTCCATCCCTGACTTAGACGAACACATAAATTCACACAGAAAGCTATATCAGTTAAGAACATTTATGATGCTAAAACAGATTGTTGCTAAGCCAAAATCTTTAAAACATTCAATATACTACTAAGAGTTGAGTTCCAAATAGCTCAATATTGATTTGATTTTATTGTCACATGTACTCAAGTAACAAAGTACAGGAGTACAGTGAAAGGTGTATAATGTTGTCATTTTAGGTGCAGGTACCTAGACATAGAATCTTAAGAGTCCCGAGAGTGTGGTGCTGGAAAAGCACAGCAGGTCAGACAGCATTCAGGGAGCAGGAGCAGGAATGATAAAGGATTTTCGGAGATATGCAAGAATGTAGAGTTGGGTCAAAAACAGATCAGACATGATCTTATTGAATGATGGAACAGGCTCAAAGGGCCGAGTGGCCCTTTCTTTGTATGTTTGTATATGCAACCAATAGTATGTGCCAGGATTTCAAATTACCTGGAGAAATTGGTAATGGAAAGGCTTTTCTTTTATGTGAACCTGTATTTCGTCTGTTAATTGACATTTGAAAGATGTAGAAAGTAGTTTTTACAAATTTGCCACCTCAACCTTAAGGTATAAATGACTATCTACAGTCTAAGTCATATTTTACTATATGTGTTCAGCACCATTGTGATTACTACCTTTTCACGACATAAAGTTGTTTCCACATTGTTCAGCACACCTACCGTTATTTTAGAAAGTTAAACCTTTCACGCTGGCAGAGGTAGTGGCAGTAGTGGGGGTGGGCTGGGGGGTGGTGGATATGGATAATACAGTTGAACAAATATCAATTGGAATTTTGTTTTTAAAAAAGCTACACTTGCAATAAAAACCCGCTGTTGGGAAAGTTGAGGACAATACGACTAACAATATTTATAATTTCACTGAAAATTTCAGCTAATCACCTTGATTTAAAGGCTCAGTTTTCAATATTGGTCAGTGCAATTGTTATTGCATGGGAGTCCACGCTTACTCTTCATGGAACTACGTTGGGTAGCACCAAGTATGAAAACCTAATGATGCCTCCTCATTTATCTAAATGTAGCATTGTTCTCAGCAGGTCCTGAATGTCTGGCTACCTAGATGCTCAATAGGAGATTGAATAAAGTTCTCAAAGATGTCATAGTGAAGAGAAACTGCAGCTCTTAAAAATGCGCTCTGTTCCTGACAAAGAGAAGTTCCACTGACTCACTATAAAATGACAATGCTGTTCTAAAGTGGAAAATGGAACCCCGGGTTAGAGGGAGGGCTGTAAGGTTCACAGATATGGGATTGGACGTGAATGTGAAGTAACATTCATATGGCACAAGTGGCAGGCTATGATTATCCCCATCGAAAAGAATCTAACCCTTGATAGTCAATGATATTTTCTCCACTGAATCCCTCACTATCCATATCCTGGGGGTTACCATTCACCAGAAACTCAATTGGACCAGCCATATAAATACTCACTCTCCAAAAGTGGTCGGAGGCTTGGAATTCTGTGGTAAGTAACTCACCCAATTAACCATCTACATGGCACAGGTCAGGAGTGTGATGGAATACTTCCCACTTGACTGGATGAGTGAAGTTCCACCAACACTAAAGAAGGTTGACAACCTCTAGGAGAAAGCAGCCTGCTTGATTAGCACCGAAACTATCACCTTTAACATTCACTCTCTCCACCCCCCTGATACATAGTAGCAGCACTGTGTAATGTAGTGATTGTAACATGGTCAACCAGGTGAATGTCATAAAATATAAATTTCCTGATTGGGGCTGTTATTCTGGTCCAACAGGGAGCCCTGGCAGACAGACTAAAAACGTGATTGTTAGACATTCTGTTCACTCTGAGAACTGACTGTGAGGGAGTTGGATCAGTGTTTCTAATATGTAAATAAGGGGTGACCTGGTGATGGGATACCGGTCTCTATGGAGTTATTTCAGTCACAAAAAAAGAGAAAAAAAATAAAAACATGATTGTTAGACATGCTGTTCACTCTGAGAACTGCCCCTGAGGGAGCTGAATCAGTGTCAAGGACTGTCCCTGTGTATATGAAGAGTGCCTTGGTGATGGGTTCCTGCCCTCTGTGGAGTTATTTCATGTATCATCTCCAACATGCACCGCAATAACTCACTCAAGCACCTCTGATAGTTCCTTCCAAGCCCACGAGCTCCACCAGCCCAATAAAAAAAGGGCAGCAGATGCATGGGAGCTGTAAATTCCTCTTCAAGTCATACGTCTTGGAAATACATCACCATTTCTTCATTGTTGCTGGATCATAACTGCTGCAGTAGTTTTCTGCTGATCATCTGACTGTGACCTTTTGTTGTAACCCTTCCCTTTGCCTTCAAATTAGTATCTGTATTTTCAACCACTGATGTCCCATTCTCTAGAGTTCCCTGCCTAAAACCCTCTGTATGTCCACTACTCAATCTTCCTTTAAGGTATTTATTAAAGTCCACCTTTTTTAGTAAACCCTTCATCGGGCCTTCTGATCTCTATTTCTCTATTTTTCTTACATCTATCTGAAGTGCCTTAGCGCACTCAATCTGAAAACAAGCTGTTGTTATGTTGTTCATGATTTTAATTTAATGTTGTTTGCCAGCTGGCCTCCATGCTTATATTTTTTGCCTGAATCAAGAGATCATATGTCGAAGCCCTGTTCCAGAATTTGACCGTATAATCTATGCTGGTATGTCAGAGAGGTTTAACCAACACTCTGTCTTTCTAAGTTTAGGTGGCTGTTGATGATCACATGCTGATATTCAGAGAAGAGCAGGAATTTTTCCAGACACCCCAGCCAGCATTTAATTTGCTGTCAGATCTTATTGGAATTTCATAACCTCAGCCAATTGTGTCCCTGCCGGTTCTTTGAAAGAACTATGTAATTAATTTCATTTCCTGTTAGTATTCCATAGCTCCGAAAACTTGAGAAATAAACCTGCGTTTTCTTAATTTGTTTTATATTGGCAAAAGTTATTTTGTTAATTTCTCAACTTCTGGTGAAATTAGCCTTGATCTTCAGCAAATGGATCAGAAAGTGAAGCTGGACTTTTCTCTGTTTCTCTATCTCACTCTGTGACTTGCTGGTCGGAGGTCCCTGTTCTGAAATCCCTGTTGATTTTCAGCCCTTCTGTTGCATTGGTATCTTGGGCTGAATTTTGGCATAGGCGCACTGATCCCGATATGGTGATGGTTTCTACATCTGGGATCTGAAAGAATCAGTAGGACACCATCTTCCACCAAGTCAAAGAAACAGAGATCAGTAGGCTTGACAAACAATTTATTAAAAATGTTGGATTTTAATCAGTCAGGAGGCAGCCATTTAAGGAGCTGCCTCTGGGACACTTATCTCTGGCTGTTGAGTTCCAGCTTCGGGAGATCCAATCAGCATGGGCCTTAGTAGTGTGGTTAGTGCCAGGTTATCAGTCTGAGTGACAGTTAGTGAGAGGAAAGGGACAGTGCTGCAGAAGGGAAAGTGTTAGCAGGGGACCGCAAGGACATGTCCTGCTGAGATTGTCAATGGTTTTCCTCTCTCTCAAGTTTGGCAACCAAGAATTATGATTGACACAATCCCACATTCTTGAGAATTGTAAATCAAAGTTTCAATTAAAATCGTAGAATTATCATTCAGTGCTGTATCTCAGATTATTTTAGCGGGTTGCTAGGGAATGTTGTTTCATGGAATTCTTTCGCTTGCTTCACTGAGACTTTTCCCTTCAAGATGGCTCTTTTGTTTTTTGGACTCCCATGTGTGGGCCTTTTCTAGAGGTTCAGATAAGTACCACAGCTTCTGAAAAAAAAAACTCATGCACAGACTCTTTTGTATTTGATTGGTTATGCTTTTGCAAGATAGAGAGAGATTCTGGTGTCTGTAGATCTGTAATGCACTGACCTAGGTATTGCTGTGTGAGTTTGATCCTCAACAAGGAAGCTGGTAAATTAATTTTTTTATTATTACCTTAATAATAATCTGGATGATAAAGCTAACTTCAGTAATGATGGCATGAAATGACCATTGTTGTAAAAATGCTTTTGGTTCACTCACTTCCTTAAGGGAAGGAAATCTGCTGATCTTACCTCTTCTGACCCAAATTCAGATCCATGGAAATATTCCTCCTGAGTTACAATTTTAACATTTCACTATGCCTGTGTAGACATCCAGATATTTAACAACCAGAAGGGATGACTTGCAAAGAAATTAACAGTGATTATAATTGATGCAATGTTTTCCCAGATCGTATCACTATTTTAAAATTTAGGATTTTGCTGGCACGACATCATGGGTGCAATTGCACATGCTCAGATGGATCATGGCAGCCATCTTTTATATTGGGAACCAACACCTCAGGAAAATTAATAAACATTTTCTATTGAATCACAGCTTGTTCTTCTCACTGTGAAGCTAATCACTACTGACTTTCTGGCACAGCAGGTATGGTACTGGGAAATTTCGAGCACTGAGAAAATTAGCCCATGATTGGAGCTTTAATCAGTTTAATTCCCCATTTGCCTCTGTGAAATAGGATTCCAATTCCCTTTTGCAGCTCATACCTGGGAAAGTCACCTATGGAGGTGGGGCCAGTGGTAGGGAACTAGCTTGTCAGAGTTTCTGGCAACTTCTCTGCCCTCTCACCTCCAAATCCTTCTTCAAAGAGCGACAAAATAAACCCCATAGTTCTTGCATGATTCTACATAGCATTACACCACTAGACCTTGCCAGCTACCTAGAACAAAGTTTTTTTTCTCTCAACCTGTGGAAAAGAATTTAATGGTATGGATTTTTATTTGAAATTCAAGAAGACAGCTGTGATTTTCCACTTAGTTTTTATGCAGTTTTGTGAGATGGGGTGTTAATCTTGATGTAAACAGGCACTTGTTTCACTTCTTGACATTTTGTTGTAAACATTTGGGCCCATGGTCCAACATTCCATGTAATATTGATGATGCAAGACATTTTGAACAGCACACAGGTGCCTGGCATTCTTGGAAGATGTACATAGAATAAGCAAACATCCTTTTCAATATTACTGTATCTGGGGTACCATTTGGAAGGGACAGGTATGGAAACTGTGACAGTATCCAGACCCCAAAATCTGCCAGCAACAGTCCAGCCAAAGGCAGAATAACCTGAGAAAAATGGCCCCTTCAGTGGCTATTGTGAAGAAAGTGGCTCTATCTAATTAGCTCCGCTTCTGATCTGCTTTAAAGTATCATGTAGTAGTTTTTTGGGGGAACCAGAGGCAGGGCTGACAGTCATTCTGCCAGATGATGCCATATGCCAGTCCTACCCCCTCTCATGATGCCAATTTGAAATTGGGTGTGATGCAAAGAACCACATACCACAGCTCCATCAGGAGACCCCATTATCGCTAACACACACTGGAGATGACACATAAGAAGGTTCAACACTAAAATGAACATTCAATGCAAACATAATACTGAAAACAACGTCTACATTTTTAATTTAGCACTTCTTGTTGTAATACTTCCAGTCAGGACAAAATTTTCAATTTTAACCTCAGGTGCAGAAGGAGGAGGAAACAGAAATAGAAATGTTTTTGGAAACTTTGTATTTTAATTTAAGTTTCTGAAGAAAATATAAGTTTCAACCTTGTTCTACTTACTGTTATAGGAAGGACAAGGTTATGAGAGGTTAATGTTACAATCACTTTACATAGCCAGTCATTTTACAGAGCATCTGCATAAATTAGAAAAAGCTGCCAGAATCCCATCTGTTAGCAATACAACCTCAGCCAGGAAGACAAGTGTCGTGACAATCACACTGAGCTAGTCTTTCAAATGGGACTTGTTAAAATCCAGTGCCCTCCAGCCTCCACCCACTGCAGTTAACAGCATTAAGTGGTACTTTAACTAGTTTTTTTTTAGGCGTTTCTCACTTGCAGCTGCTGGCATACTGGGAACAGTAACTTAAAATAAACCTAACTGTGCAAAGAACGTAGACTCCCTGAAGACTGTCGCATATATAAAACACTTGACTGAAAAAAAAAACCTTTTGAACAATGGAAGAACTACTGTTATTTCATTCTTGTGAAAAATAATACAATCAATACAGAACGTGGAATCTTATCAAGTTGAAGAGAATTGGGTCTGTCAACTTTAATTGAATATCAAATATGCTTGCTTAATCATTAAAGATTATTGTAGTTCAACAATATAAAAACAAACATAGAAATTATTATTGTCAGCAGCAGAAAAATGCTTCAAGCTTCTCATGAAAATAAGTGGTTTACTACCTGCTATGTAAGGAACCGTAGTCCACAAAGGACCAGACACATATCTCTCTATTAGAAAAACAGAGAGAGATGGTTGTTTATGTGTAGCTTAAGAGTAACTACTCTATATGCATGAGTTAAAGTGAGGAGGCATGTCTCCCTGAACTACTAAAATCAGTGTAGGGATTGAACCTGGGCTGTTAGCTTTATTTTACATGACATTGTAGTCATTTAGCTAACTAAACAATTGAACACCCCATTTCCACCGATTATAATGTCGCATTCACTATCTTCAATACTGACTTCAAGGGTAAAATATGATATTGTGATATGTTTATAGCCATTCTTTGGTTCCATTATGATATTATACTGTCATAAGTATTCTTCAATCAAGTCCCACTATATCTCATTGTCACAGGAAGATGTAATAAGACAGCTTTCAATTTCTGACAGTTGCAATGAAAGACATCAGAAGGCAATAAACAAATTCCATCATACCCATTATCCTGTTGCTATTAGGATATTTGCACTTCCTGACCTATGTTAACAATGTAGACTTTGGTGTACACAATTTCAAAATCTACAGATGGCGCAAAACAGGAATCTTTTTGTGCTACGAGTTCTCTGTCCAGAGCCCCTTGTAGTTTTGGATAACTTTTATCAAATAGCCTTTCAACCTTCTCTTTTTCAAGGAAAACAATCCCTTCCTTCCTTCCTTCATTTCTTTTTTTTATCTAGCTAAACTTGCTCATCTCTGAAGCCAGTATTTTTAATCCTTTTTAGCACTCTTGTTAATGGTTTCTCATCTTTTTTAAAGTGTGGCATCCAGATTGGGGCACAATACTTTAGTTCAAGCTTATACCAGTGTTCTATACGAGTTTAAAGTAACTTTTTAGACTTGTTCCCTTTATTTGACATTGTCTCTCTCTGTATTCTTCCTACCAAATTAAGTCACTTCACACTTACTTGTATTACTCATCTGAACCTTTTCACTGACTGATGTTCTATTGAAGTTCTACACTATTATCCTCACAGTCAGTGTAGTTTATCATCGAAATAGTTGAAATATTCCAGATTGATACTGTGAGTGAAGGAAGCCAACATTGTTTGGTGATCTGTTCCACGATGCTTTTTTCAATGGGTTTAGGAGGGTATTAAAAATCATATATCATTCTCACGGAAGAATTGACAGATGTCTTGTTGACTTAATGTCACCATTTTGTACTATTACACAAAATCAGAGTATCTTGGTCACTAACTATTAGGCAATAGATAATGGAGTTTATGTACCTCTGGTCAACATTCCTTCCTCCACCAAAACCATTAAAGCAGTTAGCTCTTGTAGTGTTTTGACCATGTGGCACTTACTGCCCTTTGAAGTTCATCAGTATATCTGAAACGATTTTAACTTCCAGATGAAAATTGTGTGGTTAGTTACAATGTTTGCACACTGAACTGTTGTTTATGATTTAAAGGGATTTCTCTGGAGAGCCACATTCCCAGATGTTTATTGGGATCTGATGATATAGTTGCGCCTAGACTGTGTTATTAACTTTGACCTGAATTGTGAGCTGGCCATGGTTTTCTCACCAGGTGAAGTGAGGTGCACCGAGAGTCACAATACTGTAAAAATCATCAATCAAAGTTTTTTCATTCCTTGTAGAGGCATACAGATTTAATTCCATAGGTTTAAGTATCTTCCCTCAGACTTTACCTCATCTCCACTTTTACAATATTCTCCTTTCCCACAGTTCCCTCATTGACTAACCAATGTATTGGTTGCATCTCCTTGTTTCCCTTCAAATATTCTTTCGTACCTTCTGCTAGTTTTAGAGTGAGATCCAGGCATGAAAATTTGGATTGTGCTTTGCCAACTTTCCATGAGTGAAATGCGAGCAGTATGCAAATGCTCATTCAATGTTGGAAATGTGCAGTGCCTGGCCCTATTAAAGCATGTGGGATCAGCACCCATTTCTGGTTTCGACCCCGACTAACAATCTAGTCTGACTAAGTGAGGATCCATGCTCAAAAATCTACATTCTTCCACTGTGTCATAACAAACATTTCGAGGTTAGGGAACCATCAAATGAGACCTTTAGGCACAAACTAGCATTCTACTCTGCTATAGCACTGAACTATAATGTGCACATACTTGGTGCCACCTGTTCTAAAGTGATTTTCACAGATGTTGAGTTAACATCATTATATAAATAGCACTAATGTTCCATTCCAAATCAAACAGAAAGTTGGATTTTCTTAGAATTTAAAGTACAAAGTAATATTACTATAATGGGATTTATGAAATCCAGCCAACAAAGCAGGAACTGGTTAGATTGAAACTATGTGTAGCAATTGATGACAGAAAAAATGATCTCCAGATGGTTCCTTAGTACAAAATGTTTGTTGAAAAAAAATGCAAGCGCATATTAAGTCAAGCAAATTGTGATCTCTACGTCTACTTAAATGATTAACATACTGCATTTGTTTTGTTGGGTGTTGGTTACTGAGACCTTGGACCTAAAATAACAATAAATAAACCACGAGGTAGAGGGTGGTGGTGAGGGGTGCCGGGTGATACAGTGGGGTAGATATCAGCTTTTGATCTATGGGCCATGGATATAAATCTTATAGGATGAAAGTTTTCTTCAGCTGTTCACTCTAAGGGCAGAATCTGACCAGACTCTGAATGTCAATGGCTATAATGAAATAAGTGGTGGAATTGGGGGAGATGTTTATCAAGGCTGACCTTGACATCAAGATCATCTCGTTGCATCTTATTACATTGTCTCAAGTGATCCTTCACTAGACAGTGGTAAGTTTCCAATTGTTGATCAATATATGCTTGTTAAATGGGCTATAAACAGCCTAACAAAAACCAAAAGAACTGCGGTTGCTGTAAATCACAAATGAAAATAGAAACTGCTGAAAAAGCTCAGCAGGTCTGGTAGCATCTATGGAAAGGAATCAAAGTTAACATACACAGATACTGCCAGATTAATTAACAGACCAACTTGGCCTGAATCGTGATCTTACAATCCACTCTACAAACTCGGCATCGCAAATTTGACATGTTGATCAGACAGAGTTCTTAGGGAATCAATTTACCACTTGCATCAGCAGATCCACATTGGCCACAGACAAGCTGGAGGGCAGGGCACAAGTCACCAACATCAGCTGCATGTATCCTTCCACCACAGATTTGGCACTCCACTTTTAAGAATGCATTGCAACCAGCTTGGAATCCTCCCGTCTGCTGGTACTGTACACTGCAAGAGTAGTTTGGTTGCAGTTGCAGGTAAAGTAACTCAAGTTGCCATAGTCCCAGAGGACTGCTGTCTCCATGAGAGAGAGAGAGAGAGAGAGAGAGATAGAGAGTCAACTAGTTGTGGTTTAACCTGAGAGTCACTATACCTCAGGCTAGGGTGAGGTTGAGAAGATGGGACCTTTTATGGTAATATCAGCAGGTGCGGAGATTGAACCCACGCTGTTGGCATTACTCTGGTTCGCAAACCAACTGTCCAGCCAACAAATCTAACTGGATTTTGGCCAGAGTCAAGCGTCTGGTCAGGGTGCTGCTGCACAGGAGGAGTTTGCCTCTGTGCTGCAGGGAGTAGGTCACGGTCAATCCTTTGTTTCCTTAGGGGCTAGTATGGAATTGGTAGGGGGGGGGGGGGGGGGGGGGGTGGTGGTGTGCTTGGGGGCCTGTCAAAGTCGAGGACATTTCTGTCTACCAGCCAGGAAGTCTGGGCTAGTGCTGGCCATTTGAGAAGATGGACCATGGTTGTCCCATCAACTCCATTCACATAAATTAATAGGAAGGGGGATGTTGGATGAAGGGGGCACAGATAGGAAGTTTTAGTTGTATGAATGTGGCTTAGGTGAGAGCTTGGGGTAACATGAAGCTGGTGTGGTTAATGGAATGGATACCTAGAAAAGAGAGCCTGCTAAGGGGGTGTAAGTGGCTTGTTAATGCTGAGGCTGAAAGTGACTCACAAAGACCTCTCACTGTTGTGGAGAACATGGATAGTGCATATTAACGAAAATGGCTATGAAGATATTCACAATGGGCAGGGTAAATGCTCCACCTGGGAGGGAGGGATCTGCATCTGAAACCATTCAATAGGCCTTCACAGGGGAACAACATTCCTTTCCAACACATAAACATATTGGTCACATAGGTAAGGTGAGTGCCTATCCCTGGCTAACCTTCACCAGTGAACACCTTGGCTGCACCTCCCATGTAGCCATCACTGCTGGGAAACTTTCTCCAAATTCCTCTTCAGCAGACACAACCAGCTGAACAGTTGGCAATGGTGAGGGAGCTGATGCCATGTGCCTTTGCTATCCTTGTTCCTACAGAATATATTTGACAATTATCACAAATGCGAACCACTGGCCTTCATGGCCAAGGAGTGATGCCACAGGACAACATGAAAAGAAGAATCTATAGCCAACACAATGACAAGGACAGCCATATGAATAGTGATTTGCAAAGGTTTATGAAATGTTCAAACTATTTGCATACCATTGTGAAAAAAACTTTGAAAATAAGATTATTTAAAATAAACTGCAGATGCAACATAGTATGGTAAACAAACTATTTACAATATACTATGTACAGGTTTGTCAACTATCAACCATACACGATATTAGTATATCTCCCTCTTCCTGTCCCACCAACTGTGCCACACTGAGCTGCCCTGCTGTGCACATGGAGGGGAGGGAACCTGGTTGACTATGGAGCCTAAGGTTTGGTCAGGCAACCTGGGGGCATTTGGGTCCTGTGGGCCCACATACAGAGGGTCTTCTTGTTTGAGACAAGTTGACCCTCCTAGACTGGAAATTCCTGTGGTCAGCTGGGGAGGGTGTTTGCAGGCACAGTGGAGATGGAGGGGCCTGGCCAACTCCACTGTCTCCTTAATGGAGTCTGTCAAGGGGCCTGTATGTGTCTGACTCCTCCTCTATCTGGGCACCTCGTGTCTCCTGGTTCCTGTAACACCCTCCTCCTGCCTTTGGTCCTGACACTCACTGCGTGGGGCGATGGAGTACAGATGTTGTCAACTCTCCAGCAGCCTGATTGTGCTGGACCTGTCTCGCGATGGCAGCTGCCAACTTGTCCATTGAGACAGACAGATCATCGCAGGACTAGCTGCAGTGTGGCATGGTCTGGGTGATATCAATGGACTGCTTGCACCACAGCAGTATCTGAGCAATGACAGGGAGTGAATCGAGGCTGCGGTTGCATTGGCCCAGCTTCTCAGCAATGAGGGCAGGTGTCTCCTGTACACCTCTTTGCTGCTGCTCCTCCCTATTCAATTGCACCAAGTCCCTCAGGGACAAGGCCATATGGTCATCTCCTCCTGGAGCCTCAACAGTGCCTGGTCCCTGTCAGTGGCCTGGGCATTTCTCCCTCACCCATTTGTGGGGGAGCGTTTGTGTAAAACTCAATAGGTGACCTCACAGAGACATCATCATCCATGCTGATGGGGATCCAGGAGACACTGCTTCCTCAGGATAATCCACAGATCCTTGTAGGAGAGAGACAGCCTTCTCTTTGGGAGGATGGATCTGCCTCTAAGACATAAGAGGCAGAAGGTATTGCACCCTCTGGTTATTGTGGTATTCAATGTCTGATGACTGTTACAATGGGATGATAAATGTTACTTACTCAGGTGTCGGGACTTATTCAGGTCTTTGACTTCCTGTCCCAGAGCAAGAGACCTTTCCTTCAGGGGGGTGTTAGGAGATAGGGGTGCAGCATCATTCATCCCTGTAATGTTATATTTTCTACTGTAATAACATAATGGGGTGAATGATAAAAGTACAAATGGGTGGTAAGGCTGGTAAGGTGGGCGCATGTTAGGGAAAAATGTTGCAGTGTAATAAGGGTGTGAGGAGGCAGCACAGCGACCATGCGGGGTTAGGGATGTGGGAGAATGGGGTGAGATAACCAGAGTGAGTGCAGGAGGGTATGAGGAGGGTAGATTTTAAACTTTGGTGGGAGGTGGGTGTAGTGACATAGAAAAGTGTGAGGTCACAGAGAGCAGAACATTGTATTAACCCCGACAGAGCAGAGAAGATTATTGATGTTCCTCCTGCCCAGCCCTCCTCACCTTTGAGATGGCATTGACCCAGGTGATGATCTCTGATCAAGCTAGCATGGTATGGTGGCATTGCATCTTCTGGCTGTCCTCCTCTCCTCTCCACCATCCCATCTTGAAAGACCTCCATCCTAAGCTTCCTCCACCATCAAATCCAAGCCACCTGACACCTGGAGGATGAATGCCTCATCTTCCACCTTGGGACCCTTCAACCACACAGCATCAACATCGACTTCACCAGTTTCCTAAACTCCCCACCCCTCCACCTAATCCCAGATCCAGCCCTGCAACGTGGCACTGGCCTCTTGAACTGTACAACGTGTCCATCTTGCTTCCCAACTATCCGCTCCACCCTCCCCTCCGCGTTATCCGCACCTGTATCTATCTATTGTCTTCCCAGCCACCTTCCCCCCCACCCCCACCTTCCTATTTATCACTCAACTTGCTTCCCCCTAACCCCCTGATGAAGGGCTTGAAACGCTGACTCTCCTGCTTCTCGGATGCTCTCTGCCTGACCTGTTGTGCTTTTCCAGCGCCACACTTTTCGACCCTCTCAGGGAAGTGTGGTGTCAGCTTCCCCTTCTCTACCATCGCTGTCATTGTCCTACACAACCGAGATGTACAGCTTGCAGAGGGCAGGTCTGCTGTACAACAAGTTTTGAAAGATGGTGCAGCCCTAAGGGATGGTAGTCTGATGGAGGACTCCTGCTGACCCATCACTTGCTCCAGCAACTGAAGTAAGATGGTGCAGAGATAGGGCATGACTCTCACCATGAGGGCTAACTGGCAATTAAAGCAGTGAATTAATGTTATTGCTGTGAATTAATGTTCTGTTGAAGAGTCACTGGACCCAAAACATTAACTCTACTTCCGTACCACAGATGCTGCCAGACCTGCTGAATTTCTTCAGTAATGTTTGTTTGTGTTTCAGATTTCCACCATCTGCAAAGCCTGAAGCAGTAACAGTGACTTACAGAATCAAGGTGTGAGATAATATTTTGCGTTTTTTGAAAAACTGGTTAGCTGGAAATGGATACTTTAACGGAATAAAGTCACAGAGTCAAAGATCCTACAGTCCAACTTATCTGCAACAACCAGACATCCCAATCTGACCTAGTCCCATTTGCCAGCATTTGGCCCATATCGCTCTAAACTTTTCCTGTTCATACACTCATTCAGATACCTTTTAAATGTTGCAATCGTACCAGCCTCCACCACTTCCTCTGGCAGCTCATTTCAAACACGCACCACCCTCTGGGTGAAAATGTTACTCCTCGGGTTCTTTATAAAACTTTTCCCTCTCACTTAAACCTATGCCCTCTAGTTTTGGTCTCGTCCAACCTAGGAAAAAGATCTTGGCTATTCACCCTATCCACGTCCCTCATGATTTTATAAACCTCTGTAAGATCACCCCTGAGCCCCTGATACTCGAGGGGGAAAAAAAAGCCAGCTTATCCAGTTTCTCTTTGTCGGTCAAAGTCTCTAGTCCCTTTTCTGCACCCTCTCAAGTTTAACAGCATATTTTCTATTTGTTCCAAATTAATGCAGTGAGATCGATAAGATATGGCAAGGAAACGTGCTCACCCTTGCGGAGAGAATCACTCCATCAAACTTGACTTGAATTGCACTTTACCAAAAAGGTTGTAAGCTTCAGTCCTAATGAAATCAACTCAGACAACCTCAAATTAAGTTTCAGTGGATGCAGACTCTGTATCATTTGACAAATCCATTCAAGAGAGATCAAAGGTGTGGGAAATAACTCAGAGAGGCTCTTTTGAGATTTTTTGTTGAGACATATTGCTGACAGTATAGATCACATGAAACAGAAAGATGAATCGGCCATTTGACTCCTTGAGCCTGTTTTGCCATTCTCAATAGGGTTATGGCTCATCCAACATTCCTCTTATCCACTTTCCCACATTTTTCTCCATAACCTTTGATTCCCCTACTGATCAAGAATCAGCGAATATGATGGGAGCTGTATTTATGCCTGATAAGGGAATATTTGATGATGATCCTGAATGGTCTAAATTGGAAATCGTTCCATGTCCTTTTGCTGATATCCTTCATCTTGATAAGTAAAACTTTTCACTAAAATCATTCTTGTATGCTTTGTACTTTTGGACTAATATTGGCTGATTTGTGGTGCCAATTGAATTAAAGCTAGTGTTGAGTTTGCAAATATGGAATTGCAGAGGGAACTTTTCCCCGTGAAACCCCTCTTTCCAATGGCTTGTGTATACCAACACAAACATCAGTGCCTGAGGTCAAATGAGACTTTTAAAAAAAAAGTTAAAACCTCAAATTAGATGTAAGCAAGCCTCCAGATTTAATGGAAGCGGGATAAGGGACAAGCTCCCAGCACACTTCCAAATGGCAGGTTGACCAATTCAATATTTTAATGAGGCCAACAGCCTCTGATTTAACTCGTTTTAAAAGCTTAACCTTGGATTGCTGGGTTTAGGCCTTAGGAAATATATTAGCTGAGAGGAATTGCGGAGTGTTTTAGGGAGAAGGTAAGTTCTTTGTTGGCTGGTAATGTACCACAATATTTAATGCTAGTGATGTCAGGGGAACCCAAACTGTGATCTGTCAATTAGAAATTCATCTCTTGACAGATGGATCATCATATCACACACTCTCCTTTATGGCAGAACACTAAAACAGTTAGTCAGTCAGGTTCCCAACTCTTTCCAGCAGGGTCGACAGTGAGAAGATTCCTTCCAAAAACTACACATTTGAATCCAGAAAGAGTAATAGTCAAAAACACCCAGATCACTGTTAGCTTTATGATTACAGAGATACAAATCCTTGGCTGTCTAATGAAGTCTCGAGGTCACTTATCAACTACTATTCAAATCACTTCAGAAAAAGTCACGAAGGAATAAAACTGGATGGATCATGGAATATTGATCTAGGCGCTGGGAATGACAATGACAGGCTTAGCCCAGTCAACCCTGCAAAGTATATTTTACTAATATCTTGGGAATTATGCTAAATTGGGAGAGCTGTCCCACAGATTTTTTGAGGAACAACCTGACACAGTCATTCAATCATACCTTACAAGATTGTCCCAAGCAATGGGGAAAGCAATTAGGCAAGATTTAGGATGCATAGGATAGGGAAGGAAACTACAGGGGATGGGCACAATTGAAATATGAAGCTTATTCAAGGACCAGCTACTGCAGGTCCTTGATAAGTATGTACCAATAAGGCAGGGAGGAAGTTGTTGAGCACGGGAGCTGTGGTTTACTAAGGAAGTTGAATCTCTCTTCAAGAGGAAGAAGAAGGCTTATATTAGGATGAGATGTGATGGCTCAGTTAGGGCGCTTGAGAGGTACAGGTTAGCCAGGAAAGACCTAAAGAAAGAGCTAAGAAGAGCCAGGAAGGGACATGAGAAGTTATTGGCTGATAGGATCAAGGAAAACTGTAAGGTTTTCTATAGCTATATCAGGAATAAAAGAATGACTGCAATAACATTAGGAGAAAGTGAGGACTGCAGATGCTGGAAAATGTGTTGCTAGAAAAGCGCAGCAGGTCAGGCAGCATCCAAGGAGCAGGAGAATCGACGTTTCGGGCATAAGCCCTTCTACAGTAACATTAGGGCCAATCAAGCATAGTAATGGGAAGTTGAGCGTGGAGTCAGAGGAGATAGGGGAAGCACTAAATGAATATTTTTCTTCAGTATTCTCACCAGAAGAAGACATTCTGGTTGAGGAGAATACTGCGATACAGTTTACTAGACTAAATGGGATTAAGGTGCATAAGGAGGAGGTATTAGCAATTCTAAAGTATAAAAATAGATAAGTCCCTTTGCCGAGCCTATGGCTTTGATCTTTATATCGTCATTGTTTACAGGAATAGTGTCAGAAGACTGGAGGATAGCAAATGTTGTTCCCTTGTTCAAGAGGGGGAGAAGAGACAACCTTGGAGATTTTAGACCTGTGAGGCTTGCTTCGGTTGTGGATAAAGTGTTGGAAAGGGTTATGAGATAGAATTTATAATCATCGAGAAAGGAATAAGTTGATTAGGGATAGTCAACACAATTTTGTGAAGGATAGGTCATGCCTCACAAACCTTACTGAGTTCTTTGAGAAGATAACCAAACAGGTGGATGACAGAAAAGCAGTTGATGTGATGTACTTGAATTTCGGTAAGAATTTGATAAGGTTCCCCACGGTAAGCTATTGTACAAAATATGGAGGCATGGAATTGAGGGTGATTTAGTGGTTTGGATCAGAAATTGGCTAGCTGAAAGAAAATGATCTAGGCGCAGGGAATGACAATGACAGGCTTAGCCCAGTCAACCCTGCAAAGTATATTCTACTAATATCTTGGGAATTATGCTAAATTGGGAGTTAATGGGGAACATTCATCCTGGAGTTCAGTTACTCATGGGGTACTGCAAGGAGATGTTTTGAGTCTACTTTTGTTTGTCATTTATATAAATGACCTGGATGAGGGCATAGTAAATTTGCAGATGATACTAAGGTCGGTGGAGTTGTGGATAATGACAAAGAATGTTGTAGGTTACAGAGAGTCATACATAAGCAGCAGATCTGGGCTGAGAGGTGGCAAGTGGAGTTTAATGCGGAAGGATTAAACTTCCACTTTGGAAGGAGTAACAGGAATGCAGAATACTGGGCTAATGGTAAGATTCTTGGTAGTGTAGATGAGCAGATAGATCTCAGTGTCTATGTACCATAGATTCTTGAAAGTTGCCACCCAAGTTCTTAGGGTTGTTAAGAAGGCATACGGTGTGTTAGCTTTTATTGGTAGAGGGATTGAGTTTTGGAACCATGAGATCATGCTGCACTTGTACAAAACTCTGGTACAGCCACATTTGGAGTATTGCGTACAGTTCTGATCACCGCATTATAGAAAGGATGTGGAAGCTTTGGAAAGGATTCAGAGGAGATTTACTAGGATGTTGCCTAGTATGGAGGGAAGGTCTTGCAAGAAAAGGCTGAGGGATTGAGGCCGTTTTTGTTAGAGAGAAGAAGGTTGAGAGGAGACTTAATTGAGACACATAAGATAATTAGAGGGTTAGATAGGGTGGACAGTGAGAGCCTTTTTCCTTGGATAGTGATGGCTAGCACGAGGGGACATGGCTTTAAATTGAGAGGTGACAGATATAGGTCAGATGTCAGAGGTAGTTTCTTTACTCAGAGAGTAGTAGGTGTATGGAATGCACTGCTGCAACAGTAGTAGGCTTGCCAACTTTAAGGGTATTTAAATTGTCATTGGATAGGCATATGGATGTGAATGGAATAGTGTAGGTTAGATGGGCTTCAGATTGGTTCCACAGGTCAGCGCAACGTCGAGGGCCGACGGACCTGTACTGTGCTGTAATGTTCTATGTTCTATGTTCATTGAGGTTGGCAAGAGTGTACTCTGGGTGGGAAACTGACATTGCCATTACCAGGAGTACAACTGTTGACTGAGCTAGTTAAATCCTGAAGGATCTATCTGCCAAACTGCACCTTCAGAAAATCATGAGGGAACCAATGTGAGAGAAAAATCTACTAGATGTTTTCCTCTTTAACCGACCTGTTGCAGATGAACCTGTTATAACAATACAGATATGAGTGACCATCGCTCAGTCCTTGTGAAGATAACATTTTGTCTACATACTGAGATGCCATCTATGATATTGTGTGGCACTACCCATATACTGCAAGGGATTGATTCAGAACAGATGTATCGGGTCAGAACTGGGCATCCGTGAGACTTTGTAGACTATCAGCAGCACCAAATGATCTTCAATCATAATCAGTAACTTCATGGCCTGGCTCATCTCCCTAAGATTACTATCATGCCAAGGGATTAACCCTGGTATAATGAAGTGTGCTGAAGAACATGCAAGGACCAGCACTAGGTATACCCAGAGAGGGGTCAACCTGGAAAAATTAAACACATGCCTACAAAAGGACCTAGACAATATCAAGGCTGCAACTGAAAAGTGATGAATACCATTCATACCCCACAAATGTCAAATAATAATTATTTCCAATAAAAAAAAACAACCAACCTCCCTTGATATTCAGTGGTGTGACTGCCACCAAAATCCCCATTATCAACTTTCTGGGGATTTCCTTTGAACTGGAGTCAAATGGAGATAAATAATAACTTAGAAACAATTAACAGTATTGGATAAAAGCAGTGTAGGTTTATGTAAGACAAATCAAGTGAACAAAGCTACTGGAGATTTTTTTAGGATCTAATTAGTAATATAGATAAAGGAGATGTGTTGAATGCATGTTTTTTGGATTTTCAGAATACATTTATGAGGTCAAATGGTACAATGGGCAAAGCTAAAGCATAGGGGATAACATATTGGCATGGATTGAGCATTGACTGACTGATAGGAAACTGAAAATTGAGATTTTTTTTCTGCATGGCAGGCAATGATGAGTGGGATAATGCAAGAATCAATAGTTGGTCCCCAACTATTTATGATACATACAAATAACTTGGATGAGGGAATGGAACATTTTCAAGTTTGCTGATGACACAAAACTGGATAAGATTATGAGTTAGGAGGAGGAGGCAAAGATGTCTTGAGGTCATTTAGAGAAGTTGAGTGAATGGGCAAATGCATTTAAAGTCATAGAGTCATAGAGATGTACAGCACGTAAACAGATCCTTCAATCCAACTTGTCCATGCCGACCAGCTATCCCAACCTAATCTAGTCCCATTTGCCAGCACTTGGCCTATATTCCTCTAAACCCTTCCTATTCATATACCCATCCAGATGCCTTTTAAATGTTGCAGTTGTACCACTTCCTCTGGCAGCTCATTCCATATGCACACCACCCTCTGCGTGAAAAAGTTGCCCCTTAGGTCCTTTTTATATCTTTCTTCTCTCACCTTAAACCTATGCCCTCGAGTTTGGACCACCCCACCTCAGGGAAAAGACTTTGTCTATTTATCCTATCCATGCCACTCATGATTGTGTAAGTCTCTATAAGTTCACCGCTCAACCTCCGACATTCCAGGGAAAACAGTCGCAGCCTATTCAGCCTCTCCCTATAGTTCAAATCCACCAACCCTGGCAGCATCCTTGTAAATCTTTTCTGAACCTTTCATAGGAAGGAGACCAGAATTGCACGCAATATTCCAACAGTGGCCGAACCAATGTCCAGTACAGCCGCAACATGACCTCCCAACTCCGATTCTCAATGCTCTGACCAATAAAGGAAAGCATACCAAACGCCTTCTTCACTATCCTGTCTACCTGCGACTTTACTTTCAAGGAGCTATGAACCTGCACTCCAAGGTCTCTTTGTTCAGCAACACTCCCCAAGACTTTACCATTAAGTGTATAAATTCTTCTAAGATTTGCTTTCCTAAAATGCAGCACCTCGCATTTATCAAAATTAAACTCCATCTGCCACTCCTCAGCCCATTGGCCCATCTGATCAAGATCCTGTTGTAATCCGAGGAAACCTTCATCGCTGTCCACTACACTTACAATTTTGGTGTTATCTGCAAACTTACTAACTATATCTCCTATGTTCATATCCAAATCATTTATATAAATGATGAAAGGTAGTGGACCCAGCACCAATCATTGTGGCTCTCCACTGGTCACAGGCCTTCAGTCTGAAAAACAACCCTCCACCACTCCTCTGTCTTCTACCTTCAAGCCAGTTCTGTATCCAATTGGCTAGTTCTCCCTGTATGCCATGAAATCTAACCTTTCTAACCAGTCTCCCATAGAAAACCTTGTTGAACGTCTTACTGAAGTCCGTATAGATCATGTCCACTGCTCTGCCCTCATCAATCCTCTTCGTTACTTTTTCAAAAAACTCAGTCAAGTTTGTGAGACATGATTTCCCACCCACAAAGCCATGTTGACTATCCTGAATCAGGCCTTGCTTTTCCAAATACATGTAAATCCTGTCCTTTAGGATTCCCTCCAACAACTTGCCCACCACTGACGTCAGGCTCACCGTTCCCTGGCTTTTCCTTACCACCTTTCTTTAATGGCACCACATTAGCCAGCCTCCAGTCTTCTGGCACCTTATCTGTGACTATTGATGATACAAATATCTCAGCAAGGGGCCCAGCAATCACTTCCCTAGCTTCCCACCGAGTTCTAGGGTACACCTGATCAGGTCCTGGGGATTTATCCATCTTTGTACTTTTCAAGACATCCAGCACTTCCTCCTCTGTAATATGGACATTTTTCAAGATGTCACCATCTATTTCCCCACATTCTATACCTTGCATGTGCTTCTTCACAGTAAACACTGATGCAAAATACTTGTTTTGTATCTCCCCTATCTCCTGCGTCTCCACACAAAGGCTGCCTTGCTTATCTTTGAGGGACCCTATTTGCTCTCAAGTTACCCTTTTTCCCTTAGTGTATTTGTAAGAGCCGTTTGGATTCTCCTCAACTCTATTTGCCAAAGCTATCTCAAGTCCCCTTTTTGCCCTCCTGATTTGTCTCTTAAGTATACTCCTACTGCCTTTATACTCTTCTAAGGATTCACTTGATCTTTCCTGCCTATTCCTGACATATGCTTCCTTCTTTTTCTTAACCAAACCTTCTAGTCATCCAGTGTTCCCTATACCTACCAGCCTTTCCTTTCACCCTAACAGGAATATACTGTCTCTGGACTCTCGGTTTCTCATTTCTGAAGGCTTCCCATTTTCCAGCCGTCCCTTTACCTGTGAACATCTGTCCCCGTTCAGCTTTTTAAAGTTCTTGCCTAATACCATCAAAATTAGCCTTCCTCCAATTTAGAAATTCAACTGTTAGATCTAGTCTATCCTTTTCCATCACTATTTTAAAACAGTAGAATTATGGTCACTAGCCTGAAAGTGCTCCCCCACTGACAACTCAGTCACCTGCCCTGCCTTATTTCCCAAGAGTAGGTCGTGTTTTGCACCTTCTCTAGTAGGCACATCCACATACTGAATCAGAAAATTGTCTTGTACTCTCTTGACAAATGTCTCTCCATCTAAACTCTTAACACTGTGGCAGTCCCAGCCTGTTTGGAAAGTTAAAATCCCCTGTCATAACGACCTATTATTCTTATAGATAACTGAAATCTCCTTACAAATTTGTTTTCAATTTTGGTCAGCTTGCATATAATAGTTTTTCTTACAACAGGTCCAAAGTGAGAGGGGGAAAGTTTAAGGGACATGTGCGAGGGTAGTTTCTCACATAGAGAGTGGTAGGAACCTGGAGCGCACTGCCAGAATTAGGTGGTGGAAGCAGGAGCATTGGTGACATTTAAGAGGCATCTGGAAGGTAACATGAATAAGGAGGGAATAGAGGGATACAGACAGAATAAGGGCAAAAGGATTGTTTCTTAATTTAGTTATGGCATGATGATTGGCACAGGCTTGGAGGGCTCAGGGCCTGTTCCTGTGCTGTACTTCTCTTTTATTCTAACATGGGTTCGAAGAGGAGTTGAGTTTTGGTTAATAAATGTTTCTTTAATTAATTGAAGGGATCTTCTCAGCTCTTGTCCATGGAGATTGAATTTCATGAACTCATTAGAGGCATCCATAATCGCAAATAAAAAGCTCTGCTAATCATGGTATTTAAAGTTTTATTTCATCTTTATAATGACTCTCAAGATTGAAGATGATGAGTTTAAGACCTAATCTTTTTTATTTCCAAATTACTCATTATTTATTGAATATTTGTGATATGATTATATTTCTTTGGTAATCAATATCTTGTCAAAAATTGGACTAAGTCTTCCACAAACATTTTTGTGGTAATTTTAAGGTACTGCTTCAGGAAATCTTGTTGAAACATCCATAGTTGTTGAAATATTTCACATTTCCACATTTGATTTGACCTATAGGTCGTTCTGTTGTAATGCACATTTCGTCAAAGCGAATTTGCTGTTTTGTGATTGACAAATTGGGGATGCTGTTTCAGAGGCGCAAACTTTTAGAACATGTGTTGGCTGTAATGCAATTACATTGCTAACACTTTAAGTGCTGTTTCTAAACCACGATTTTTCTATAACACAGGGTTGCACAAGAATGCAACCATCGTGTTATAGAAGAACTGACTATATGGAAATGGTTGTTTGAAATGTGGTTTCAAATTTAAAGCAGCAGGTTTAATTGATGTTTTTGGTTGCTGCACTTACTGATGTGTGCGTCATATTTTTGTGCAATCCTGTCTAATAAAAATCTTTCAGTATTTACCCTGTTTTCCTAAGACATAAGTGACCTGACTTTGGAATTCTGTGAGTCACTAGAATTGTTTTGTTATGGTACTCAGCTGGACTATCACCTGATGAGCTATTGCAGATCCTAGTGGTGAAGGAGAGTCAGACCAGACTATGTCTCTCCATGCATGCTGCTTGATCTGTTGAGTTTCTTCAGCATTCCCTGGGTTTGATACTGCACATTCCTTATCAACTTATATTTGAGGTGGTCATAATTTCCTCACTAACACTTTGTATCTTAAATAATAACACTCAGTATTGCCTCTGGCTCAATTTTAAAGTAAGCTGTTTCATATGGTCCTCTTAATGAAATATCTGTCAATAGCATTTATAATAAGAAGATGGGCCAGACATGTTAGCTTTGTTCTCTTTACCTTCACCTTTTTAACTTCAATTTATGAAAATCATGTCCGGTTGCTGAATTTCCACATTATCTTCCTTTTCCAAAGATGCCACCTCTTCTTGCCTACTTCCAAAGGCATGAGATCTAGTCATAACACAATCAGGAAACAATCCAGTATGTTCCTCTTGTGGCAATTCAGTTTCTTTTACTTCCACTGGTTATTTGAACAGGCTGGGATTCAATACTTCTGAAAAACAAGGTTGCTTCTTAAGATAAAAATTAATTCCTTTATTTGAATCTGTTTCACTGCTCAAGCTACATACTCTCCATTTCCTAAGTCACTGTCTAATCTAAGTCCATATTATGGGACTGGTTTGTAACTTCTGTGTATACCTCCAATTAACAACTTTTCCTTCACTTTGGAAGACAAATTGTATTGTGAGCCAGTGACTGACTTATTTCTTCATTGTTAAGAGATTAAAATCCTATAAATTGCCTTACCAGCAGCACTGTGGCAGATAGAGTGCAGTAGTCCCATAAGGTGATTCAACACCATATTTTCAGGGCAATTAATGATAGACAATCAATCCTGCACTGCCATTAATTTTGCATCCCATGAAAATCATATATTTGAATTAATGTGGTTTGAAATTTGTTGATGATGATGATTTATTGTAACTTGTACACTGCAATGAACAACATGGTAAAATATAGTGAAAAACTTCAACTGTCTCCACCATCTGGCACCACTCAAATATGTCAAGAACAAAAAGAATAAAAAGACAAAGCTGAAAGAAAGTTCTTCTTCGCTCTGCCACCTCTACCATGGGCCTGAGCTCTCAGGCAGCCGAACAACAATACCTGCTCTAACACCTGTCAGTGATGTCACTCTTCAGGCGCCTTCTCTTTGTCGCTGAGCCCACCCCATCAATGGGCCACTGATGCCGGGTCCTGTGCTGGACCCTGGGCTCCGCTGCTGTCATCTCCTCACCAGGAACCCCCAGCTCCAGGCCGACCACAGCTAGAAGCTGCCGCCACCAGCACGCTGATAACCAGGAGTCCTTGTTCTGGGTATATCACAGTCACCAGGCTTGGCAGCCGCCTTTCCAAGTGTCCCGCTCTGGCTGGTCCCCTCCACAATGTCACCCCTTTGCCACCACTGACAGGAAGAAGATGATAAAAAAGAAAGAAGACCAAAAGGCTAAGGAAAGACGAGGAGAAGTAACCATCTAGAATGAGTAGGCCCAGGAGCCCGAATGCTGCCTTCCTTGCTGGTGCTGCCATCTTGAATCCAAATCTTGGATCTTGGATAAAATTTGCATCTTATTATTATAGATTTACTGTATTTCTTTTTAAAGTTATGCAGATACTATGATGAATTCACATTATATTAGTTGCAAGATGCAAAATATAAAGCTATGAATGTGCTTTAGGTGCACAGGGCCAAGAAGTATGGTTATAATTATCGCATGGAAAATTGAACAAAGTGCTTTGATCTCTGAGTCCATATTTACAATAAGGATTTCTATTGTAGGAAGTTTTATGCTAATCATATATTATATCAGATAATTGATTTGAAATGTTATTGTATAGTATTTGCCTGGATTTATGAACAGCCAGTTGAAATGTTTTATGAACAACTGGTATAGCAAGCTCTAATGATTAAGATACATGAGCGGGTGGTGTTCTACAAACATTAGCAGGTGTTACATCTGTGTACTTCATTCTGATGTTCAATCTCAATGCTTTGTTTCTCACGATCATGACCATCCTTTTTTGCCCAGACCCTGACAGGTACCGATTCCATGTGAGTGTGGCATTTGGAGCTGCATTCACTGACCTTGACCATTTGAATGAAGTCATTAAACTTCCTCTACCACCACAGCCAGATCCCCCCACCACTAATCTTCAGGGCTATCTGCTCTTACTGCCATTTGACACCAGAGAAGCTCTTGGTCACCAGATTAAAAACATCTCTCTTTCTTTCCACTTTTGTCATCAAAATCTCTAGTGCAACACTGGAAAACCTTAGAACCCATTTTTCCATGTCATGCCATTTCTCAGCATATGTCAGGTCAGATTCACTTCCTGCATGAATCCGAACCACAATACACAAGTATTTTTAATAGGGGCAGGCTATCATTTCAAAGTGCTAGGAAGTTACAAGTTTAGGCCTCCTGCTGATGACTGCAGCAAATGAGCACTGTAATTAGAGTTGACTGCATGCAGAAATCATGCTAATGAACTGGCAGCACAAAGAAAGTGTATGACCTGCATTTCAAACCATATGCATATGTTAATGGTGAATTGTGATTTCTGTGGCCATTTTTGAGGTCTTTCCAATTTAGCTGTCAACGAATTTGATGTTATCACAAATGAGTTAAATTATCTAATAGCAACCTTCAATTAATGCATTTAATGCTGAGAAAGTTTAAACCATTCAGTTAGTACATTTGCACAAACAATGGAATAACGCTCCGATTATTTAGAATCTTTCAGTCTGTTTTTTTTAAATGTCTTTATGTGAGTGGCAGTTGACTATTTAGTATTGCAAAGAGGTTGTTTTTAAACGCTGAGGAATTACACTAAGAAGTACCAAGCTGTCCAGGGAGAAAGTCTGCTAATAAGAAATGATTAGACAGCTGTAGTTTACAGATCAGCCTTGCCCTTCAGCCACCTTCTAATGAAATGCTGACTGCACGGGCAATATCTACACAACAGGAATGAACTATGTTACTGCTATGCTAACAGGTGGCTATAAATCAGTAGACTCTCTTTCAGGTTTATGAAAGTTACTTTGTGCACACCAGGGATTTATTTTAAGCTAAAACAGACACAAAGTTATACATTATGTTACATACCTGCCATGCCTTTGTTTTTACTGAACATGGTTTAAATTAAGATAGACTGTAATAAGTGTGCTGCTTAATGTAACTCAGTCATCTGCTCTACCATAATTTTACTTTACACAAGGCAACAGAAATTATGGACATAGTCTACTAAGTCATATATAATATAACGTAATGGAGATAATTTCCCTTGTGTGCTAATTTTGACAAAGAGAGGTGCGTAAAAGGAAATTACAGAATTGTCTAGTAGTATTATTCTGAAAGCTGCTTTTATTTTGAGTTGAGTAAATAGAATGTAGAAAAACTAAAATGCATGTGTTAGGTATTCTTAGATTTAGAGAGAATTTTGTCAGAGAAAGGGCAAGATGGCAAGAGCAGTAAAAGAGAATGGTCTAGAAACAGGTAAAGGATGGACAGACGTTGCAGAACCATACCTGGATTTGGTTTACCACAATAAGTATAATGACAGCAAGGAGCAGTGGAATTGAATAAAGAGCAAAAATATTAGTAAAGAAAGGAACAATTTTTGATGGTGTGAGGGAAGGGAGAAAGGAAACACTGTTGGACACCAGTCAGCCACGGGAAGCAGAGGATAGCGTACATGGTTGGTTGGAAGTGCTAGTGGGTAATGTGTATGGTTCTTTCAAACCCAAACTGGCCTAGAGAGTCATCTTTCTTGTCTAACTGGAAGAGTCAAGTATATTGTGCAAGTAATATATAGCTTATTTACTATTTTTAGGTTACATGAATATGATCTATATTATTACAGAGATTGTTCAGAGCACTCTCGCACAGGGCTATCTCTTACACGCTCCTTTTTTACTTTGACCAGATCCCCATGACATCATAGTGGGAGGTATGTATGGCACTCTATCATGTATTTGTGCTTTCAGTGTTATATACAACTATAGGATGATGTGATTCTGAGCAGAAAAAAAGATGTCATGGAATTTTACTTTGGTACGCTTAATGGGATCATTCAATTTTCTTTCTTACCTCAGTCAGATCTTGGTGAGAATATTGCTTAATATAACTCAGTCATCTGCTCTGCCATAATTTTACTTTACATAAGGCAACAGAAATTATGGACATATCCTATTAAGTCACATAAAATATGACATAATGGAGATAATTTCCCTTGTGTGCTAATTTTGACAAAGAGAGGTGGAGGTGCGTAAAAGGAAATTACAAAATTGTCTAGTAGTATTATTCTGAATGTTGCTTTTATTTTGAATTGAGTTAATAGAATGTAGAAAATACTAAAATGCATGTGTTAGATATTCTTAGATTTAGGGAGAATTTTGTCAGAGAACACCATGACCATTTTGCAACTTTTGCAACACGTGAAACATTTAAAGTGAAGAAAGATATATGTTAACTTCATTCCACCCGCATGTATAAAGGGAAAACAGAGAATATAGAGAATAATTGGTATGCATTGGATTTTAACATCCAAACAGCTCACCTTGCTACATAGAAAACATTTCCTAACATTTACTGTTTGGGTGATAATCTTAAATTCACACCTTTTAGTGACTAACTCATGATCCAGTGGAAATGGTTTATCCAGCTCAGCTGACCAAAATTCTTTATAGATTTGAACATTCATCTCAGATCTGCGTTTAGTCAAGTTTCTCAACCTTCTCATTGTAATCTAAGCCTCTTATCCCAAAAATCATCTTTGCAAATCTCTTCTAATGTTGAGTTGGATTTTTGATCAGCAAGGAAGTCAGGGTCATCAGAGGGCTGACATGAAAGTGAAGTTGAGGGCACAAGCAGATCTTACTGGTGGTGAGTGTAGGCTTGAGGAGATAAACAGACTACTACTCCCAATTCTTGTCTTCTTGTGTTCTCTTAAAGACATTGCTAGGTTGTCTAAATTCTAAGGGTGGAACTTAATACTGTCCCCAAGACAAGTTTGGAGAAGGGCAATTTAATTGGAAGAGAGGTTGCTAAGTGGGAGCCCTGCCACCTTTCCATCACTGTGCTGAAAAGCCCAGGGCGGGAAAACATTGGAATGATCTTCCAATCCCAGTGCCAATTCAGGTTCGTCCATGGACTTTCAATGCCCATTTATTGACCTCCCCTCCACTGCTGATAGCATGTAATCAGTTGTGGTGAGAGCATTCACTGCACGGGAAGCTGGACCAGCTAACCAGGGAATTACAGACCAGTGAGTCTCACATCAGTTGTAAGGGAAAACTGTTGGAGAAAGTTCTGAAGGAAAGATTTAATCTCGAATTGAAGAAACAAGATTTGCTCAGAGATAGTCAGCATTACTTTATCAGTGGGAGTTCATACCCAACATATTTGATTGACTTTTTCAAAGAGTGACCAGGTGTGTTGATGAGGATAATGCCGTTGATGTAGCTTGATATATGGATCTGAACAAAGTCTTTGACAAGACCCCACATGGGAAACTTATAGAGAAGGTAAAAACACATGGGATCCAGGGTACCTTGGCAAGCTGGATCCACAATTGGCTAGGAGATAGAAGATGGTGGTTGAAGGCTGTTTGTGTGACTGGAGGCTAGTGTTCAGTAGCATATCACAGGGATCAGTACTGAGTCTCTAATTGCTCATGATCTCTAAAAGATATATTAAAACTGTATTGTGGGGGGATGGGGGTTGCTGGTAAGTAAATTTGCAGATAAGACAAAGATTAGCCAGGTGGTTGACAGTGAGGAAGAAGGTCTTAGGTTACAGGTAGATAGAAACAGATTAGTCAGATGGGCAGATCAGTGGCAGATGGAATTTACCCCCCCCCCCCCCCCCCCCCCCGATTAATGTCGAATAATACACTTTGGAAGAAGTAACAAGATATGGCAGTACTCAATAAATGATAGGATTCTGGGAAGCTCAGAGGAATAGAGGGATTGAATCAGCCATAAAATAACATGCTAGAGATTAGAAGAAGAGTCATGGTACTTGAAATGTTGACTCTGATTCTATCTCCATAAAAGATGCTATACCTTTTGAGTTACTCCAGCATTTCCTGTTTTTATTTCAGACCATCCTCATGCCTATCACAAACGTGTGACTTGTATATAGTTCTATCATTCAGTAAGTTATATCTTGTTATAAGTCAAGATCTTCCTCTCATTAGGACCTCCAAGTGGTTTTCTACTATCACACCAGACGAACCAAGTCCTGTCGATCCCCACCAGAAAAGGGGAGAGTGGCAGTTAAATGACCTCCCAGTGAACAATAGTACTGAGCGCACACGCTACATGATGGGCAGAGTTACAGATTGCAATACTATTCCTGCCTCCACCTCGGGTGCAAATGAGCCATACAAGTGACCTGACCCCTCAAATTTAGGAAGGCTCATCTTGGGTACAGGCTGAAGCAGGGATACATGGCCTGCTTTATTCTATTAAGTCAGAAATTCCATTATTATATCTTCTACCCTTTTACACAATTTTCTATTGGGCTTCCCTTTGCATAATCAGAATCCACAGCATTGATTTTGTTTGCTCTGCTGTGTCTTTGTAATCGACTTTACTGGGGCCAAGAGACAGGCAATAACTCTTTTGTTCCCAAAGCTCTCTGATCTCTGTGCTGTTTTCTGCAGTGTTCTTTAGCAGTATCTTGACATCTGAGCAAATTTTATGCATTTTCTTTCCTAGTGGAGAACAGAAAAACTTTTGGAATGAGCTACCAATCTTTGCCTACCGTATCTTGATTTGTGGCCGAGTAGGAAGAACATAATAAAATTTATCCTCAGTTTATATCTGGATTTCAGGAGGAAGTTAATCTGATAACATCACCAGCTGAGCTGTCGGAGGCCAGTGGAGTGTGAAAGTCTGTAAGAACATGAAACAGAGCCGAAAGGGGTCTAACTTGGGCTTAAACACTGACGATTTAATTGCATTTAATTTCATTCAGTTTACTGTCCTTTCAAAGTAATGAACTTCATCTTACTTCATTTAGATTTTCAGTAAGTCTATTTCAGTGTTGTAAACATGTACTAGATAAGCTTGGTTACAGGTCAGTCAGTTTTAATCTCAGTTCAGAAATGATCATACAGCACAAATAATGGTCACCTGTGCAAATGCAAATTAATCAATGAATGCAAGCATGGTTGAGGTAATGAAGAGGGTTGATGAGGGCAATGTTGTTGATGTGGTGTACATAGACTTTCAAAGGGCATTTGTCACAGTGCTCCACAACAGAGCACTTTTTACTCACTCATGGGATATGGGCATTTCTGGCTGGCCAGCAAGTGTTGCCCATCCCTAGTTGCCCTTGAGAAGGTAGTGATGAGCTGTTTGTTGAAGTGCTTCAGTCCATGTAGACCCACAATGTCATTAGGGAGGGAATTCCCAGGTTTTTGAACCAGCACCACTGAAGGAACAACAATATATTTCTATGTCAGGATGGTGAGTGGCTTGGAATGGAGCAAGATTGTGTTCACATTAAATCTGCTGCCCCTGTCCCTCCCAAATCCAAGGGGGTTTGGAAGGTGTTGTCTGAGGATCTTTGGTGAAGCTCTACAGTACATCTTATAGATAGTAAACACTGTAGCTACTGGAATTCAGTGGTGGAGGGAGTAGATGCTTATGGATGTGGGCTGCTTTTTTCTGGATGGTATCAAGATTCTTGAGTGTTATCGGAGCTGCATCCATCTAGGCAAATGGGCAGTATTCCATCACATTACTGACTTGTGCCTTCTCGATGGTGGAAAGTCTTTTGGAAGTCAGGAGGTGAATTAATTGCGGCAGTATTCCTAGCCTCTGATCTGGCCCTGTAGCCACTGTATTTACATGGTGAGCCCAGTAGGAATATGGATATGAAATTGACTGAGAAGAAAATGCAAAGGTGAATTTTTATTTTGGACTCGATGAAAATTTATCATAGAGTTCCCTTGAAAGTGGCAAATACACTATTAATTGGGTGTACAAGACACAATTTGAAAAGTTGCAGATAATATAAAAGTTGAAAGCATTATGAACCATGAGGACAATAGTGCAGAATTTTAAAAGGATGTTGATGGGTTGGTGGAATGGGTGGACAAGTGGCAGATAAAAGAAGTGTGAAGTGATTCATTTTGATAGGCAGAAGAAACAATGGAAATCTTTCATTCAGCGTGGAATGCATGAGTGACGTCCAAGCAGGTTAAAATGAGCCTTTTAAAAAGATAATTGGACAATTGTTTCAAAAGTAAAAAATAACAATTCAACAAGAAACAGGAAGGCCTTGGTACGAAGTGAATTGCTCCTTTTGAGGGTCAGACTCAATGGGTCAAAGGGCTCTTTTAATGCTGCCATCATTCTATGATTTTATGACTCAAGCTGAGCTGGTAATAGATTAATGAATTGGGTATACATATAATGTAATTAATGTTAAGTACCCATGATGTGGAGGTGCTGGTATTGGGCTGGGGTAGACAAAGTCAGATGTCACATGACACCAGGTTATCATCCAACAGTTTTACTTGAAATCACAAGCTTTTGGAGCGCTACTCCTTCTTCCGGTGAAGCCAAGTTTTATATTATCTGCTCTAAAAGCTTGTGATTTCATATAAACCTGTTGGACAATAACCTGCTGTTGTGTGACCTCTGACTTAATGTTAAGTAGGAGATCTGTTTATGTGTAATTGAATTTGAGGGCAATATTGAGCTAAGTAGTGAGAGATCAGATTTATGCTGAAAGTGGTTAGTGCACTACAGAAAGCCAAAACAGTGTTTGGGGAATTTTATCCTTGTGAGTATTCACGCCTGAAGTAGTTAATCATTGCAATACAGTTAGACATGAGGATTTTTTAAGACCTTTTTTTATCCATAGTTAATATTTGCATGTAGTTTATATGTGAGATTGATTCTTTCTAAGATTTTGTGTGAGTGTGAATTCAGGTTAAGCATATCAGCGTTAAGTTAGACATAGGCAGAAGCCATAAGAGGAAACACTCATGATGTTTATGGAATGTATTGTGTGGCTCTTACAGATCCACAGTTTATGCTTGAACACCACTTGACCATTCTTTATCGCAAAATCAATGAGGATATAGAACCCTCTCGAATGTTCTCTCCCAAAACACAGAGTAAGATAGTTCAGGATGCATGATGAAGGAGAGTAGTCATTGCGTGAAAAAAAGAGGAATAAAGGATCCTGTAGAACACAAATATTTTTTGAAAATGTCTGGTAGATACATAAAGAGTAGGATTCCAGCTGGCAGGTCGTGGGTGAAGTGCAGATCTGTACTTCTGCCTCTGTTAGTATGAAGCCTTGATGATTTTAACTTCTGAGCCATATTTACAATCAAGCTGCTTCTTTGGGCTAGGTTGCAGAGGAGGGATTACAATAATTAAAAAGGGTAAATGTGTTATTTTTCAGATGATGCTTGTGCAGAAGTTCACTGTGTATTGAAATATCCTCATAACTGTATCAGTGGAAATGCAGCCTATTGGCTTTAACATTTAAACCACTGAATTGTATTCTCTTAATCTATCAGCACATTTGTAAAATTGCATTTCCTTATGTCCAAAGTGTCACCAAACACAAGCAATAAACTCAGTGCTCTGAAAAAAGTGTCAGAATGTCAGCTAGAGCTGGAACGGATAAGTCTGTTACCATCCATCAGTAGAAAACCTAACTCAGTGTTTATGGGATTCACTGTGGATCTGCGGGCCACAAAGTGCACTCCATAAACATCACAGGTAGTTTCTAAAATAGTCCATAATTAGTCAAGAGCTAAAGTGGGCAAGGTCTCTTTCTTATTAGTGTATCACCTGATTGTGCACATGACTGTAAAGGTGTATAACTGTGAATACCATGAAAGTTCTCAGGTACAGATGCAAGGTAAATCCAAAGGCAGATTATGATTTTACACTCAGCAACATGTTGCAATCTTTAGCTGGGGGATATAAAGTAAAACTTTGACCATTTATGAACATTTTAAAATTGGTCTCAGAATAAACATTGGACAATATTTAGTACATTCCCCTTAACAAGTGGGTTCTGAGGTGGGGTGGTTTGGGTAGAATTTATGCGACACGAGGTTGCAAGGTGGTGACACACTGCCACCTTCTTGATTTGCTCCCGCTTAGGCTCAAGATGGGAAGATTGAATGGCAACAATTCAGCCCCTTGAACCTGCTCTTACATTTAAAATGATCTTAACTGATCTCATGTCAGCTTCAATTCCACTTCAATTCCTGCCAGCTCTTCATATCCCTTCAACGCATTACTAATTACAAATCTATCTCTTCCTTAAATTTAGTCAATGCATTCTATTGAATTCCACAGATTCACAGCCTTTTGAGAGAAGTAATTCCCCTCATCTCTGTTTTAAATATGCTGCTCCTTATCCTAAAACAATCTCTTATTGTTGTAGATTGTCCTAAATGATGAAATATCCTCTCTATGCCTACTTAGTCAATCCCTTTTAGCATTTGTCTACCTCAATTAGAACACCTTTCATTCTTATATTGTCCTAAACTACTCAATCTGTCCACATAAGAGAAGCCCCTCATCTCTGGAATAAGTCTCATGAACCTGCTCTGAACTGCCTTCAATGCAACTACAGTCCTCCTCAAATAGGAGGACTAAATTTATATGCAATCTCCAGCTGCAGTCTTACTAACACCTCATACAGTTGCAGCAACATTTCCTTACATTTATACTACATTCCTTTCATACTAATTGCTAAAATTCCATTTGCCTTCCTTATTATCTGCTGTACCTGCATACTAATTTTCTGTGATCCATGCACCAAGACACCAGAGCCTTCTGCACTGAAGCACACTGAAGTTTCTCTCCATTTAGATAATAAGTTGCCTTTCTGTTCTTCCAACCAAAATGAATAACTTGATTATTGTCTACGTTAAACTTCATATGCAAAATGTTGGCCTATTCACTTAATCTACATGAGATTGTTACTCCTGTAAAATCTAGCCCATCATTTTGGAACATGTTCGACAGGCAGCTTGAAGTGATTCATAAATTGTATGTATGTGGGCTTTACAGTATAAAACCCTTTGACTTAAAGACTCCAATTTCTGAATTCTTCCTTTATCACAATAGGGTTCATAGCTGTTCTTGACCCAAGAACATGTGAACAACCAGAATTTCCAAATCAGAGTAGAATGTTATCAATATTCAAGAAAGGAGCAGTGAGCATAACACAGGGATTTCTTATCCTTCAAGGTCAAAGCCCTTGTACATTGCCAACACCTTTCTTCTACCCCCTTCCTTATCAGGAAATAGTTCAGATTAATCCAGTTCGCCGGCTTAAAATGAAGATCATCAGGTGTCACCACGTGTCTATAACTAAGCACCAAAAACAAACATTTCACTACCTGAACATTGACACATGCTGTTAGATACAGAGATGTTATACAAACAACATTACTGATTTTAACTGTTAATACAACTATTATGAAACCATTGACCCAACATCCTCAGGAACCACCAAGCAATTAAGAACAAAAAGTGTCAAACAGACTATCATGCTGATCTTTTTAAAATATGGATGTTGTGGGATTGAGCAAAAATCCCCATCATCTAAAATGTGGGCAAGTCCCTGGACTTTTCAAAACTTTTAAAGGTAAAAGGGACAGCTAGGCTGAGCTCTGGGGAAAATATGCAAAAACAAACCATTTTAGAGACAAAAAAAACTGCAGCTGGAATCCAAAGTAGACAAACAGGAGGCTGGAAGAACACAGCAAGCCAGGCAGCATCAGGAGGTGGAGAAGACAATGTTTCGGGTATAACCTTCTTCAGGAATGGAGGTGGGGGTAGGAGGAGCTGTAGATAAATGGGATGGGGGGAAATGGGGGAGGGTTTTGGGTGGGGAGAGGGACAGAGTGGAGACTGGATTCCAACTTACACCTCCACTCCAAGAGACCAATTAACCAAACCTAACATTCTCGACTGAAACTAGCTCGGGCTACTGAACACAGCCTGCACAGATACTGGACATGCAATTACAATCAAAATCCATTTACACATCCTCTTAACTATCAGGATGCCAACTGACTTCAGAAGGAAACGTCAGAAACACATTGGACAACACAGATTTGAAGGGAGATAACGGGGCACGCAGTTTGTATAACTGCTAGTCCTGGTCTGACCCGAGATAGAACTCTTTTTAACAACAAGCTTCTGCAGAAACCGCTTCCCCACAGGCTTCCAGCCCCAACAAACACTTTGGAACCATGAACCACAGAGACCGCAGAGAGAAACTGAGTCAAGAAGCCAAACCAAGGACATCATTGCAACAAAGGACATTGGCGAGGAGAGAAGCCAACCAAGCACTATCCGAACAAGAGCTTCCAGACACAGACCTGTTCTGAACCAAGAGAACCAATGGCAAACACTTCAGCAACTGGACACACTTTAAAACTGTGTTTTCCTCAGTGGTGAGCTGAAACACCCGAGGGACCAAAAGTTCCCAATCTAGTTAGCAGGGAAGGGAAAGCGGGTGGTGACAGCACATGGGTCCCCATAGGTGGGAAGCCTGATTACAGTTTCTTTGATTAAAACTGCTCTTTAGGTTCTAATAGTATTTAACCTGTACCTAATTTAATAGTGTATTTAATTACTGTCCTCTGTAAAGTTAATTATGTCAATTTCACTGTTTATTACATTTGCCTTTGTTTAATGTATTATACTTAGTTTTGTATTTAATAAACAGAGATTATTTTGCCCTGAAACACCTGTCTACGGCCTTCTTCCTTTCCCAGTCCCTGAATAAGTCCAGTGTCTAGAACCAGGAATCTGGGGATGATTCGAACCACCTAAAATCAGCAAATTACTGTTTGCAAACCAGAGCCTTACAATGTTTTGTTCCACAGTTGAGTTGATTGACCAAGTCTGCTAGCAAACATAAACCTTTTCAAAATACATGATTCTTCTTTAAAGATGAGTTGTCATTCTCAGTTCAATCTTCTAAGTTCAGATTTTTTACTTATTTCTTTGAAGCTGACAAACAAGCCTTGAATTATATCCAGTATAGTTAAAACAGATACAATTACTTTATCTAGACCCTTCGGCACTCCTTAGGTCATTAAGTCTTGAGCAGTTCTCCCAAGAGCTGCTTTGTTAAATGTCTCTCCAGAAGATAGTCAAGCTAAACTCTTCGGAAACTATATAGGGAAGTAGCCGTGACCAATCCTAAAATATTACTTTGAAAATGATAATATTCTAAAATTTTGCAGTATTCTCAAAATCTTACAAAATATTAGGCCAGATCAGGCGGTAGAGTCGGAAAGTGTGGTGCTGGAAAAGCACAGCCAGTCAGGCAGCATCCGAGAGGCAGGAGAGTTGACATTTCAAGCATAAGCTCTTCACCAGGAAGAAACATTAATGCATGTTCACATGTAACCAAGGACATTACTCATGCTTGAAAAGTGGACTCTCCTGCTCCTCGGATGATGCCTGATCGGCTGTGCTTTTCCAGCATCACACTTTTCAACTTTGGACTCCAGCATCAGCTGTCCTCTTTTTCTCTTCCTTCCAGATCAGTCCCCTCAGGATCTTAAAAATATTGCCTGATGTCTGCTTGCAGTGTAAAGGTACAGAGGAGGACCTGGTCAATCCAGGGCTCTTGACCATAATAGGATGAATACATTGATTCACCAAGTGTTGTCAGAGCAACAAATGTATATAGGTATGCATGTGTAAGTAAGGTAAAGTCACCATAGTCCCAGGGGACCATTGGGCTGCCCTCCCTTTAGAGAGATATGACTGGTGATGGTTTCATCTGAGGGTCACCATGCCTCAGGCAAGCAACATATTGGAGACCTCAGCCATGCAGGAATAGAACTTGTGTTGCTGGCTGGAGGTCAGTTAGCTCAGATGGCTAGATGGCTGGTTTGAAACATACAGAGTTGCTGACAGCACAAATTTAATTCCTGCAACCAGCTGAGGTTACTCTGACGGACCCCCTTTCTCTGTCATCACCGTGGGAGTGTTGACCCTGCGGCTAAACTGCCACCAGTTGTCTCTCTGTAATGCAGTGTAAGACTATGACTACCTTACCCTTTAATCATGTATAAATTAGTCAGCAAAGTGGCTGTTCTGTCCTTTGAACGTACAGGCACAGAATACAGGAGGAGGAGTAAACCAGTTGGCACCTTGAGCCTGCTTTGTCATTCAGTAAGATTGTGTGTGATCTTATTGGTAGCCTCAAGTTCATACTCCGCTTACTTCCAACAACCTCTGACTCAAAACATGTGGTGCTGGAAAAGCTCAGCCGGTCAGACAGCATCTGAGGAGCTGGAGAGTCGACGTTTCGGGCACAGCCTGACCAGCTGTGCTTTTCCAGCACCACACGTTTTGACTCTGATCCCCAGCATTTGCAGTCCTCACTTTCTCCCAGTTGATAATAACCTCTGACTCCCTGGTTCGTCAAGAATGTAATCCATGTTCATCCACTGCTGGAAAAGCTTAGCAGATCTGGCAGCATCTGCAGAAAAAAAATCAGTTAACGTTTCAGGTCGAGTGAACCTCCCTCAGAAACATTTTCCAGCTCACATCTTTTGGAACCAGGTTTAAATTAAATGTGTTTTGCAGTACCTGATGTAGCAGTGATCTATGATGTTGCAAATGATGTTCCTTGCACTCTATATCCTCATATTTCTCCTCAGAAGACTGCTCCCACTTCCCCAGCTTTTCTGAGTCCACCACACATACTCTCCAGTTGTGGATTATGTGGCACTCTCAGATTGAACTGTACTAAAAGGATCCCCACAGGCCCATCCAGTTATTGGAATCTCATCCTCAGCAGATCTATCATCATCTCCCAGTGGCCCTGGTTGAAGAATGGGCTCCAATGTATCCACGATCAGCCTCAGTAAGGGGATTGAGTAAGGGATGCATTAGCCAGGGTTTCAGAGAGTGATCCTTGTCTGTCAGTATCCTTCCTTGTAAGGCATTCAGCCCTCAATGGTTTATCATAATCCTCCATGCAGTGTGACATGGATGATCCTGCCCCTGGAATGCCTCCACATGTACTTTTGACATCAGGACACTATTCTGATTAATGTAGCACAAGCCAAGTCATGAAAATACAGTAGACAATTATAAATGCATTATGATAACTGATACATTGTCCCCATATTTCCAAGTCAACAAGAAAGACAGCATTGCAGACAACAATATGTTAGCAAATCCTTACAGTTCAAGGTGAGAGGAAATCAGTTTTGCTCCCTTGTGCAGCCTATGTGATTTTGAATTGTTTTTATGCTTTGTGATTAATATCTCCTGTGATTACTTCTGTTCCACAGATATTGTTAAGATCAAATTGTAATGATCAATGACATGGTCAAGATTACTTGTGACCGGGATTCGTATCCCAAACAGTTAGACACTGCATGCAGTTCACTTACAGTGGTCTTTGATTCCAGATATCTTCAACCGATACTGTGTAAGTCAAGAGTGTGGTGCTGGAAAAGCACAACAGGTCAGGCAGCATCCTGAAGGGCTGTTGAAGGACTTTTGCCTGAAACACTGATTTTCCTGCTCCTTGGATACTGTCTGACCCGCTGTGCTTTTCCAGCACCACATTCTTGACTCTAATCTCCAGCATCTGCAGTACTCACTTTCGCCTATATTGTATTAGAGCTTGGTTAATGCAATTGCCTCTGACATTGTTCACAAGTAGAGGCTATGTACTCAATGATTTTCCATTTCCATTGTACATTTATGATTCACGCAAGGATGTGGACTACACAGGTCATACTTGGCACAGTAAATCACAGTCTCAGCCAGGTAATGAAGGACATGTCCTGAATCTTCATTTTCCTTTCTTCCTTGCATTCCCGGTCAAGTCCTTTAGTACTGAACTTCTACACACCTCTTTCACTTACAACTTAATCTCCGATATTACCTCTTGAGTAAATTTCTAAATCCTAGTCATGCCAACCATTGTGCAACAGTGTTTTCCCCACCAACCTCAAACCTATTGAAGCCAGGGTGGTTGTGACTTTCCACCCTTACAGCCATCTCTGCAGAAACCTATGTCCTCCATTGCCATCATCTCCTCCATATGTTGAATTTCCCCTTTTCACAAATAGTGCCACGTCTGCACTCAATGTGCAGTCTCTTAACCCAGAAATGAATCCCAACTTCCTTCCCACAGAAATGTCTCCTGATAACTCCCCTTGACCTTCACTGAGCTGACCACCCCCCCCACCCCGCCCCCAGGACAGGCCTTGGCCCAACCCCTGACCAAATTGAATGATGTTAGACCAGATTTTTGATTGATCTCCAAGCAGCTTTCCAACTGATTTACCATTACTTCACTGGACCTGCAGGATTGCCTGTGGATTTTGATAGCACGGTGTCATACGGTAACAAGTCTACCATTTTGGCTGAAGACTGCTGACAACCAGGTCAAGCTGCCTGGCTTTGTGCTTAACTAAACATCAAGGGAAGTCAGAAGTACTATAACTCTTTAAGTTCTGGTTGAGAGGGCAAAGTGCAAAACAGCAAGGCAAGTAGCTTGAGCTTGCAAGTAGCAACAATGTAAATGAGCACCATGAGGCCGAGCAAGAAGGCTGAAATACAGCCTGATTGTATGCATGAGATGGGTCCGGTCCCTGTGGCAAAGTGTCCTGGCAACAGCATTACATGACTGCATTACAATTAATGCACCATAATGATGGGTACAGGTACACTACAAATTTAGCAGTAAAGTGCAGAACTGTACTGACAGTGAATTAGCGATGTATCATGAAGGTGCAGTGAGGCTGGAACATGTTCAGTGTTAACCTCCGTGAATGGTGGAGTTGCAGCCAGTCTCTGCTCATGGAGAATGCCTTGTGATGTTGGGGGCTGCTTTCCAAGATGTAGGCCTTGATGAGTGGAGTTGCCACATTCCCTCTCTGGTTTTCATGTCAGGAATTGCTGCCATCCAATTTCTCTCCAGCATGTAGGAGAGCAGGAAACTGCAGATCAATGATGCAAGAACAAATAATAAAGACATTGACATATCTGCTATTAGGTCTTTTATTGCTCATTAGTGAGATTCTTGCTTTGCTGTTCAAAATATGGTAGGAAAATTGGACATTTGTCTCTCATCATTGAAAATCTATTCTGCCCATATGTTCCCAAACTGACTGGCCAATACCCACTTCATTCAAGGGGCATGGAAGATGCCCCCAGTGTGTCTAGCCCCATCACCACATTTTAGGAAAGATGAGAAAATTTTGGGGAGAGTGTGGAAAAGGTTTCTGAGAATGATTAGAGGGATGAGGAATGTCAATTATGTGGATACATTGGAGAAACTGGGGTAGTACTCCTGAAGACAAGATTGAAATGAGATTTGCTCCTTGACAATGGACATTATGTGCAATGATTTTGAAAATTACAGGTACTCAGTGTAGTTGTCAAATTATTGCCCATCTCTCATGCTCTGTCAAAAAAATCAGGTCAAACTTTCTATTTTATTTACGTAGTAATATTGTGACGTACTGTAACTGTGCTGAGACATATTCAAACAGGTGTGTGGGTACTGTGGCTTTCCATTTACAGTAGATGTGTAAGAAACTACAGGAATTTCTTCCAGATATATTGGATTTGATTCAAATGACTGTTCCAATCCTTTCTACAATAGCCTCTAGTTGTTTCTGACTTTCTTTAAAAACAATGCCATGCATACAATATGTTCTTGGTTGATATCATAGACATTATATTCTCACTCACCCTGTTTAAGTCATCTTTCTTACAGTACGGTAATAAGCATGCCAGCTTTCTTTCTCAAAACTCTATGACTGTTAGTCATGCAATAATTAACTTTCCTTCAGGCCCTTTGTAATAAGTTATAATGGGTTACTAGGCTTGTGTAACCCTTTCATTGACTGTTTGTCTATGATTATGGAAAGACTCTTAATGGAGGGCTGTTAGCTGATGCAAAGTTGGGGTTTAAGTCTTTACTTTGTTCAATTGTCACTTTCATAAGGCACCCAGAATGCATTCCATTTTCTTTTGTTATGAACCAGACCAAACCATCTCAAAATATTCAGAAGATAGTCTTAACCATAACGTCTTCTTATTTTAAAGGTAAATATGAGGCATTGTGTTCCAGACGCCAATTGATTGGCCAAACTACCAGATTTAAAGCAAAACACATTTCATTTATTCACGATAGTTAGAATTTAACAAAAGGAAGAAGGAATTTGAATAGCTTAATTCATTTGGAAAATTTAACAGAATAATTAACTGCTCCAATATAGTCATATCCCATAAACACAATCTTGGCAAAAGGCAAATTTAGAAGACAGGCTGTATCCCATGCAACTTCAGCTTTTGGCTGTAACCAAGAGAGGGAAATAATGGCTTCCACTTCTTGAAGACCCCAACAGAACTACTGAAAATGAAAACTGAAAATCCTGATTCTATGGGAGATCGACATGACACACTCAGACTGGTTCTACTGTTCCAAGTTTTGACAAAAAAACCAAGGCCTCACAAGCTGTGTACTTTAGTGGCTGTGGTAGATTGCTCTGTACATTTGCCTTAAAATATCAAAACATAGTACACCTCTTACAGCCACAGTATCGTCACTTTGGAAAGATTATGTATTTTATCTCTTGAGGACTTGGGTGAAGAATGAAAGCCTGTGATATAAAGAATTCAAGAAGCTGAGTTTTCCATTGTACACAGCTTGGGAAATCTAGCCTAAGCATTGCCAATTTGCAGAAAACATGAGATGCCACCATGCAAGTTTGGTCTGTAGGTATTTCCACCAAAGTCTTATGGTCAGCCGCCAATTAAGTAGCTAATGCTGGGGTTTCAGATTGACAGTCTATCTCTGGAGAGCTATTGGTCCAATTAAAGGGCTGGTAGATCAGCAGTACCTCTGGAAGCGCTGGTCACTTCTGGGGCAGACACAAAACAATTTCTAAATGATCCAGTACTGGAGGGCAACCCCCTTGGGGATGTCTTTGGGGGCAGCAGAATGGGATGAAAACCTCTGTAGCCCTCTCTTTACTCAAAAAATTCTCCCGTGGAAACTGCTGTGAGGTTGTCAACATTTAGCTGATGGCCTCATGCGGTGGCAGAGAGTCAATCTGCTGTTTGCAAAATGTTTCTGAGGCTTTTACAACGTGCCCTGCTGCCTTGGCTAGCCTTGAGGATCTTTATGTAAGCCATGCCACAGGATGTCATTAAAAACAGTGGTCTGCCCTACAATGTATGAACAGACAGATGTTAGAATGGTGAGGGGAATCAAGCTTTCTCACATAGGGAGGATTTTTGGAGGATGAGTAGAATCCAAATTGGGTTTTTATGGATTCCAAGGCCATGGAAAGATGTGCAAAGCTAGAACAACCTGATTTCAATAAGTTTTGCACAATGCTGCTTCTGCATGACCACCACTGCATTGCTTCACCTCCATTCCCTTCCTCTGGTGGATAACTAGCCTGTCATCCTCTCTTGCCAAGTGACCTCTAAACATGCTTCCTCTATGACCTACGATCACATTGGAAGCAGTGCTTTGTCATACACAGTTGCTCATGAATGCTGCTGCCATGGATAATTCACCTACATGTAGCAGCCTGCAATTTCTAAAGCAAAATCATTCCAGTGTTTGGAATAAAACTGAACCTGTCTAATTGGCAGCCATTGAGAGTTCATTGGATCAATATCCCTTCGGAAAGCCATTGCTGCACTGAAAGCCATTTTCACATAATAATTATTGCAGATTGACCAATTCTCATGAACATTCAATAAAGAATGCACAAAATAGAACATGTAAATCAGGTAAATTATAAGCATCCCAAACTGTTTCCAACCACCACACTATACGTAACATGGGGGTGTGCCATGATTGTTTATGATTGGGGTCAGTACCACCCAAAGTTATGGGACCTTGAGGTTCCACTTTATTGGGAATCTCTTGCACCGGGGTAGGGACGTGACCTTCAGCCTTCAGCCGTTGTTGGAGTCACTATAGCAGGGGATGAGGAAATGCCACTGCTCCTGAGAAATTGGCTTGGGCTGGCATGTGTCCCTCCTTGATCTGGGTGTATGATGGCACCTCCCTGAATCCTTGGGAGGAGGGGGCTCCCGAAAGGAGGGAGGTTCAGGTATCTCATCTTCCTGTCTCTTAGTCTTTGCTGTGTTAAGCCCATGATAGGAGTGATGGACTACAGATCTGAGTGCAGAAGGATCTTATGCATGATGACAGTTTCTGTGCGGTCACTGTCCTTTCCATTGATGAAGCAATGTGTTAAAATTCTGAGGACTTGCTTAGACTCCTCTCTACCATGTATGAATCTGTTCATCTCTAAGTGCTGACACATCTCCGCTATACGTCCCCCTAGGCTCTGCTGCATGCCCAGCAAGCTTCTAGTGCTGGCTCATCTTTAGCATGGTGCTTAGCAAGGGCTTGATGTCTAGCCACACTCTGATCTTTGGGGCATCTGTATGTGACATCTTCTCTCCATTATTGGGATGTGTCTCTGGTCTTGTGCACTGTATTTACACGTGTCCTCTCCGTGGATCATGTGGATGTGTTTGAGCTGGTGGAGATCCTTGCTCCAACTCCATCTTCTGTCCTCACATCGATCCCTCTTTCACTCGTCCACACTCCATTTGGAACCCTGCATATGAAACAAAAAGCTCACTTAAATTAGTGGAGTGACGTTGAATCTGATGCCATTCACCATTTGATTTCTTGGAATCTCCTAATCTCCGAATGTTGCTTTATTTTGGACCTCTTGATATAAGAACACAACAGAATTTCATCATTTTATCAATGGAAATAATCAGTCTCAATATGTAATCAGGACCAGCAATGCTGCTTTCTGTCAGTTGGACCAGTTCTTAAAGCCACTGGTTTCTTACTCAAACCCTATTCATGGCTGCTTGAAACACGTTCCAGAGTAATGTTATAAGAAGGTAGAAAGTTAGTGTTCTTTTAAACTTTCCTGTGAGTGTTATCAGTCATATTTTATTTTTATTGTGATTTGCCAATTAAGCAGAAATTGGCAACTGAAAAGGAGCTGTCCACATCTGATGGTCCATCATCAAACAAAATGGTGTTCTTAGCATATTGAACTAACAATTGAGCCCATGCAGCAATCATTTAACTAATCTGCTGCTGAATGATTCCAATACTTTTTATTTTAGGCAGTATGATGTCGGAACAACAGTTTGTTTTTCATTAATGCACTTTAGCAATTTTAAGTAATGATCAACAGCTGGTGCATACTTTACAAGGAGTTTATTCCATTCTCAATCCTTTTATCATCTTCAATAAGTGCAACCGAGATGGATGCTGTTTTTACAGAAAGTGACTTCATAATGTTGGCTGAGAGCAAAAGATTTAGAATTCCTTGTCATGTATATTTGAATTAAAAACATTATTTAGACCTGCAATATTTATCACAATATTGATCATTAAATTAAAAGTCATGATATTTTTGATAATGATCCCGTGAAGTGAACTCCACTCTCCCCTTTTCAATGCTGTCTGATTTTCTGGGGATCAGCTGCCAACATATATTGTTTTAAGCTCACTGATTTCATCAGAGATCTTGAATGCATTACGTTCTCCCAGTTTCTCTGCTTCTATCACATCTGTTTTGACAAATGAAATCCATACTAACATTTCTGCCTTCTGCTTTCAATTGTTGATGGGGCCCTCCACCATGACAGAGAAGTATTACAGTGCAGAAGTAGGCCATTCAGCCCATCATGCCTTCACTGGTTGTCTTATCTAGTCCAGCTCTATTACCTAGTGCCAATCTCCTACCTTTTCCTTATATCCAAAACAAATGCTCTCTTCAATGCCTCACTTGAACCTGCTCCACCACATTTCCAGCGCATTCCATACCCTAACAACTTGCTGTGTGAAAAGGCTTTCTCTCACATCACCTTTGCTTAGTTTGCATCATTTTAAATCCATGCCCTCTTGTTCTTGTTTCTTTCAAAAGTGGAAACAGTTTCACCCTATCTATCCTTCTATCACCTCTCAGACTTTTTCTCTCTCAGAAGAAAAGTCCCAATTTCTTTAACATATCCTTACAGCTGAGGTTTCTCATGCCGGGAACCATTCTAGTACATCGCTTCTGCACTATCTGCAATTAATTTGCACCCTTCTGATGAGGTACACAATATTCCAACAGAGGTCTAACATTTGTCAAGTACAAATTCAGCATGACCTCTTGCTCTTGGACCTCTATGTCCCTATTAATAAAATGGAGAATTCTGTATGATTTATTTACTGTTCTCTCCACCTGTCCTGCCACCTTCAGTGTGCAGATATACACCCAGGTCCCTCAGCTCCTGCACCCACTTTAGAATGTACTCTCTTAGTTCTTCAGTTCTGCAGAAGAGTCTGACCAGACTCAAAACTGTAACACTATTTCTACCCCACAGATGCTGCCAGATCTGCTGAACTTCTCCAACATTCTGTACGTTTGTTTCAGTTTTCCAACATACACCAGATTTCGGTTTGGTTATTTTATAAGTCTTCTTTACAAAAGCAATACTTCTGGAGAGAGAAAAAAGGAGCAGCACTTCATAAGTCTGTTCCAGTTTAACAGTGTCTGTTATTTCCTTTCTCGCCTATTTAACAAGTGGTCCACTGAAAAAAAACTTACTGATTGTACATTCTAAAGGGGCTTTATTTGTTCATGCTTGCTGCTGGTATTGTTTCAGAATAGGTCATTTAAATTTGATATCCCATCAGAAATATTTGAAAAGTCTCAGGGTGGTGTGATGAGTAGGTGATGGGGTCTTTCACATTCCCCTGGGGTTGCTTGTCTGTCTTCACTCCAAGTTTGTAAAATACAAAGTTGTAATATGTAGAAGCTTGGCTGGTATCATCTGTATCCTTTGTCTGTGTGGGGTTGCAGAGTAAAAGCCAGTCAAGTGAAAAAAATTTAAAATTATATCTTCAAAAGCTATATCCTTGTGGCAGTGAACATAATGATAACTCAGTTGAAATTTGAGAGGACATATCATAGCACTATCAGAGTGCCAGCCCTTTTTAAACAAATGGATTTTAAATATATATTGACTAACTTAACTGCACATATTGAATTAATAAAACGGCAGAATAATCATTAATCCTTCAGTGTGACCTCATTATATCACAAATATATTTCAATTCCTGGCTGCCAAAAAAATTAGTGGAATAAAATCACTTTCACAAATTGCGTTGTATACACTCAACAAATTAATGGGTATCCCAGTGATTGCGAGGGTGAGCAATTTATTCTCACAATTCAATTGCTAGTTACAAATTACAGAAACTGTGCTTTCCCAGTTTATACTAAGAGATTAACATGTTTTTAAAGTTCTCAAGTGCTTGTATATGCATTATTCACAAGACATTTCTATTTCAATCAAAAATATGGAGCATTGATGAAGGAAATCATTTTGTTGAAGTTCTTCATCTTGCATTCATCAAGCCAAATATAAAAATGCCAAATTTGAAACAATCATAACAATTTACACTGCAAGAGAAAAACGTGTATAGGAACATAAGAACAGGAGTAGGCCATTCAGCCCCTTGAGCCTCTTCATTTGATTGGTTGGTAATTGTAAGTCACCCATATAGGCCAAGATGTTGCCATGGAGAAAAAAAAATCAAGGAACAAAGGCTCCCCAAGCACCTGGACAATTCAAAAAGAGGCAAAGCTTGAACTTGTCTGCAGAGAACTTATCCCTATGAATTGTACATGGTGTTCAGGGATGAGTAAGTTGGGGTGCTTTGGTCAGGGGAAATGTAGAGCGATAAGGTAGGGCAATGGGTCTGGGTGAGATACTCTTCGGAGGGTCGGTGTGAAATTGTTGGGTCAAATGGCGTGTTTCCACACTGTCAGGATTCTATGATATGTTTATATATCACTCCTAGTAAACATAACTGAGCTACATTATAAACTTGACTCAATCAATGAAGACAAGCAATTTGTATCTCTTTTTAGCAAAGTTCAGGTTTAGTACTGACAAACGACAGTTTGGTGTTAAAATGAATAATCGAGTTGTTTCAATTAGAAGCACAGTGATGAACAAGCTTCCCATGCTATCCTGTTACAGCTGCTGTCAGCATTCACACTGCTCCCTTTCCTTTCAGCCAGCTAGCATGTCATATTCACCTCAACAGATACTTAATCAGAAACCCAGCCCCTTTGTTAAGTACTTGTACTGTTGGTTTATTTATTTTTGTTAGATTTTGTCTGACCTTTTTCTGAGATATCTAACTTCTCGTTTGCTTTGGTTGAGAAGTGTGGTAATATTCCATCTTGTTTCTGTGGTAATTATTCCTCTCTGTTGAACATCATATGAATGCACTGTACTGCCAATTCCAGTTACTGGCTAGTCACACGTAATCCCAGATACACTCCAGGACTCGATAACTGATGCAGACTGTGGTTCCAGATGCACATAATAGTGTGACAACCGACAAATAAAACATGAAAGAGCAACATGACCATCTGAAACCACTAATATCATGTAATGTTGTCAGCCAGTTCACACACGTGCCACCTGACTGCTGAACACTTTTGTAGTTTAGTAAACTGAATCACTGAATACCATTATTAACATTAAGAATAATATTATTTCTTCTCATTTTTTACAGTGAAATAAATTGATTTTCCAGTGTCTGAAAAGTATCGACTACAGAAGGGCCTTTACTGCATACAAGTTCGATTAGACTGTACCTGACAAGTCACCAAAAGATAATAAACTTTATTGCGAAGCTATGTCCTGTTTGGCCACAATGTGAGGAATGATCCTATGATTCTGACACAGTGGCAATAGAAGTGCATGTGCGTGTTGCATGACGAGCCGCTCTTACGTCACAATACAAGGTCAGTTCCTTTTGTACAGTATCACAATTCACCAGGTGCTTAAAAGAAGTGGATATATTGTCAGATTCCAGCAGCTTTTTAAGGGGCTTCTGGTCAGTCTAAGTCCTGTCATGCTTGGAGACAAAATGCTGCAGCAAAGTATCACTAATGAACAGAGTCTTTTTAGCTGCTTGGTTAGAACCTTTTTTGAAAGTCATACTGGAGAGAAATGTAATTCCTTTTGGAGTGGAGGAAGCATCCTTTTCAGACAGCAATGGATGATAAAAAGTGTACACTGGATGGAGCAGAGAAAGTGATCCACAGGAGGGAGAAATTCCCCTCATTTCCAGAAGATTATCTTGGTTAATGGGCAAACATTTAAAACATTACAATTTTTTTGACAATGCAATTTTACAGCACTGTTAGGTAAGCTTGATGGAGCAGCACAGAAGGACAGTGCACAGCAGTTACAGATTCTGTACACAGGCATATTCATATTTTGGCAGTACGTTGTGCATTGCTGTCATGTTGTGTAGTTATCTTCTCCTCAATTAAATGTAGCAAGGATAAAATATCAAATGTGCAGAGAACACAAGGTACATCCAGGGTCCATGTTCATAGATGACTATTAGGTACCTAGTAACCTGAGTTCTTGTCAAATGATATTTAAAGTGAGGTTTTCTCCTAGGTTAGGTCATTTTGCAGTAGCAGTTGGAGAGATGTGGTGCTGCTGTTAACATATCATTAGTAGCAAAGTCCCCAGTGACATGGTAATCAGTCACACATGATTGACTGAGTAACTTCATAACTGAAGCTAGGATGGTAAGAAATAAATTCATGCTCAATTGTTCCTCCCTTTCTACATCTTAACCCTCACTCCCCTCCTACCCTAACCCCTCTTCAAACATCTATCCTATTGTTTTTGAGCTAGGTTGGACTTTCACGTAGCCTTCCCTCCAGTAACTAATCAGTTGATGAGCCTATGAAAGATACTGATCATTAGGAGAAATGATGGGAGTGAAGTCTTTTCATAACACAATTTACATTTACTCCAGCAAAGAAAAAAATCCATTTCCAAAAACATATATTTATAACCACTTGAAGTGATGTGTCACAGGAGCAAACAAAGATCTTTTTACTGCATGAACAGAAAGGTTAGAGACACTCAACTGGTCAGGCAGCATCCGTGGAGTAAATCCTTCATGTTGAAGATCCGAGAAATGAGCTATTTCTAAAAAGTTCAGAGGCAGGGATAGACTGTGAGCTGGGGAAGTGAGGGTTGTTGGTGGAAGAAAAAGAGTGTGATGCAGTGTATGAGTGATGTTATGACAAAGGGGACGATGTTGGGAATGATGGTGTGATTGAAGCAGGGACAATAGAAACCAAGAGATGTAGTAGTTAAAACAGAATAATACGTTGCCAGAATAGACGAGAACAGAATTCCCTTGTGACCCAGCAATCTGGCAGAGAAAGGTAGATAAACAAAGAACAAAGAACAAAGAAAATTTACAGCCCAGGTACAGGCCCTTCGGCCCTCCAAGCCTGAGCTGATCCAAATGTACTGTCTAAACCTGTCGGTCAATTCCTAAGCATCTGTATCCCTCTGCTCCCCACATACTCATGCATCTGTCCAATCGCATCTTAAATGAATCTACTGTGCCTGCCTCTATCACCTCTGCTGGCAATGCATTCCAGACACCCACCACCCTCTGTGTGAAGTACTTACCACATGTATCCCCCTTAAACTTTCCACCTCTCACCTTGAAAGCGTGACCTCTCATTATTGAATCCTTCAACCTGGAAAAAAGCTTATCTCTATCCACCCTGTCTATACCCTTCATGATTTTGTAAACCTCAATCAGGTGCCCCCTCAATCTCCTTTTTTCTAATGAAAATAAACCTAACCTACTCAACCTTTCTTCATAGCTAGCACCTTCCATACCAGGCAACATCCTCGTAAACCTTCTCTGCACCCTCTCCAAAGCGTCCACATCCTTTTGGTAATGTCGCGACCAGAACTGTACACAGTATTCTAAATGCGGCCGAACCAATGTCTTGTACAATTTTAACATGACTTGCCAGCTCTTATACTCAATACCCCATCCAATGAAGGCAAGCATACTATATGCCTTCTTGACCACTCTATCCACCTGTGCAGCAACCTTCAGGGTACAATGGATCTGCATTCCCAGATCTCTCTGCCCATCACCTTTTCCCAAGATTCTTCAGTTCATTGTATAATTCGCTCTAGAATTAGTCTTGCCTAAATGCATCACCTCACGATTTTCTGGATTGAAAGCCTCTGCCACTTTTCTGCCCAACTCTCCAGTCTATCTATATCCTCCTGTATTCTCTGACAGTCCCTTATGCTTTCTGCTACTCCACCAATCTTCGTGTCATCTGCAAACTTGCTGATCATACCAACAGTGCCCTCTTCCAGGTCATTTATGTATATTACAAACAACATGACCCAAACACTGACCCCGTGGAACACCACTGGTTACCCTTTTCCATTTCAAGAAACTCCCTTCAACTACTACTCTGTCTCCTGTTGCTCAACCAGTTCTTTATCCACCTAACTAGAACACCCTGCAGACCTTTCTCCATTAGTCAACCATAGGGAACCTTATCAAACGCCTTACTAAAGTCCATGTGTATGACATCAACAGCCCTTCCTTCATCTATAAACTTGGTCACTTACTCAGAACTCTATTAAGTTGGTAAGGCACGATCTCCCCTGCACAAAACCATGTTGCCTGTCACTGATAAGCCCATTCTTTTCTAAATATAAATAGATCCAATCCCTCAGTACCTGCTCCAGCAACTTTCCCACCACTGACGTCAGGCTCACTGGTCCGTAGTTACCCGGAATATCCCTACTACTCTTCTTGTACAGGGGAACAACATGAGCAACCCTCCTGTCCCCCGGCACCTCACCTGTATTTAAGGGTGCCACAAAGATATCTGTTAGGGCCACAGCTATCTGTCATGGCCCCAGGGGTATGGGCCTCCTGACAAGAGGGAATCCCTATCCCTGAACAACAGCCCACATTTCAACCCTATCCCTTAATAACAGCCCACAATTCAACCCAATTCCTAAACAACAGCCCACATTTCAACCCTATCACTAAACAACAGCCCACATTTCAGCCCTATCCCTAAACAACAGCCCACATTTCAACCCTATCCCTAAACAACAGCCCACATTTCAGCCCTATCCCTAAACAACAGCCCACATTTCAACCCTATCCCTAAACAACAGCCCACATTTCAACCCTATCCCTAAACAACAGCCCACATTTCAGCCCTATCCCTAAACAACAGCCCATATTTCCTCCACTCTGAGTGGTGGTAGTGCAGCTACCCTTTGTGGTCAGCTTCTACTGTCCAAGAAAACATTAAAAATTAAAATTACCCTACTTATTTCTTGTTAAGAAACAGCATAACATGACAAATAACTAAATGAATGATGAATGATTTACTTATTGCTATGTATATCTAAGGAGATGCAGTAAAAGGTGTTTTGGTGTCATTACTTGGCGCCATTTTGAGGTACAAGAAAAATAAAATAAAGTACATAAATAAGTTCATTTTCATTGGCCAGGATCCCCAAAACAGCTCCACGACCCGTGTAAGATCACTGCTATGGGCCTGCATCAACCAGGAGTCCCCCGCTCTAGCCACTGGCACTGTTGCTTTCGACAACACCGCTGATGCCAAGAGTCCACACTCCAGGTCTATCATAGCCTGGAGTCCCTGCTCTGTGATCACTGCAGCTGAGGCCCACTGCCATTCCAGGAGTTTCCGCACTGGACCTATGAATCCAGGGGTTGTCGCCATTTCTGCTCCGGCCTCCTTGCGACATCAGGAAGATGAAGAAAAGAAAAAGAATCAAAAAGATGAAAAAGCAAGAGAAAAAGGAATGTGGCCAATCTAGAGCAGAAGGGCTGAGCCTGAACATTACCTGCTCATCACTCAGAGAGACCCAGGGCTGTAGTGAAGCCATGTCTGCCTTGCCCTGGTAGTGTAGATAGTTAGATATTGATATATGATCATGCTGTTCTGCTGAAGGGTCAATATTAACCTCAAAGTGAACTCCATTCATCTACAAATGCTGCCTGACCTACATATTCCATTGTATTTCTTCATTTACATAATGTTTAAACTATTTTGATAGTCAAGTCCTTGATATTTTATCTTTACTCATTAACTCACTTTTGAGTTCTGATAAAGTGTTGCTTGAGCAGGATCCTAAACAAGGAAAATGACGAGCTGTCAATACCTAAATTCAAAGCAGACATGCTTCAAGATTAGACTGATTTTTCACTATTCAATCATGATACATAATGTTTTAAAGCACTAAAGTAGGTAAGATGTAATCAGTTGGCAGTTGGAGAGGTCAAATAATTCATAGGATAGAAATTGGTATGCCATATAGATTAGATTAGATTCCCTGCAGTGTAGAAACAGGCCCTTTGGCCCAACAAGTCCACACCGACCCTCCAAAGAGTAACCCACGTCCTCTGACAAATGCACCTAATAACTATGGACAATTTAGCACGGCCAATTCACCTGACCTGCACATCTTTGGAATGTGGGAGGAAACCGGAGTACCCAGAGAAAACCCACGCAGGCATGGGGAGAATATGCGAACTCCACATAGACAGTCACCCAAGGCTGGAATCGAACCTGGGAACCTGGTGCTGTGAGACAGTAGTGCTAACCACTGAGCAAAAAATTTCCAGCAGGTTCTGGAAATCTGAAACAGAAACAGAAATTGTTGGAGGAACTCAGTAAGTCTGGCAATATCTGTGGAGGGAGAGCAGAGTTAATGTTTTGAGTCCTGAAGGGTCTGAAGAAGGGTCACTGGATTTGAAATGTTAACTCTTCTTTCTCTCCACAGATGCTGCTGGACTTGCTAAGTTTCTTCAGCAATTTCTCTTTCTGTATTTGTCATTTGGTAAAATGGGCCCGAGAAAAATCAACTTAGCAGTGGAACTGCCAGTGCCCAATTTTCAGATGTTTTCACTCAATATTTATTCTTCCAGCAAAAGTTCATAACCTTTCATTTCCCCACATTATATTCCATCTTCCAAGATTTTGCTTACTCACTCACCCTGTTTATTTCCCTCTGTGTCATACACACCACTTGCCTTCCCAACTTTTTTTCTGACATCCAAACCTTGGCTACAGTACATTTACTTTTCTCATCCAACTCATTAGTATATGTTGTAAATAATTATGATCCCTGTAGCACACCTCGAGTTACACGTTGCTAACCTGAAAATGTCCTCCTTTTCCAAAATTTCTGACCTCTATTAGTTAGCAAACCCTTTATCTGTCCAAATATACTACCTCCAACACCATGGCCTCTTCTTATTAAGTAGTCTAATGTCTGGCACTTTGTTAAAACTCAGTTCTTCCTAGGGTCCAAATATTCAATATGTACTCCCTTGTCTGGTTCGTCATCATCTCACACTTTTCAAGATTAAATTCCATTGGCCATTGTTCAGACCATCTGACCAACTCCTCTATATTTTGCTCTAGTCTAAGGAGTTCCTCCTTGCTATTTACCACACCATCAATTTTCTTATCATCAGTGAACTTACTGACCATACCTCCTGCATTCATATCTAGATTATTCATGTACACAACAAATAACAAGGAGCCATCATTGAACCCTATGGTATGCCATGAACATAGACTTATAGTCACAGAAGCACCCTTTAATCATCACCCTCTGTTCCACGCCATTAATCCAATTTGCCTTGGATCCCACAGGCTTTTAACTTCTTAACTAATCTGTTATGTAAGATTTTGTTTTACTGAGGTCGATGTAGACTACAGCAGCTGCACTAATCTCATCTACACATCTAGTCACCTCCTCAAAAATTTCAATCAAATTTGTTATTCATGATACAAAGAAAGTGAGGAACTGCAGATGTTGGGAAGCAAAAACAAAAACAGAAATTGCTGGAAAAACTCAGCAGGTCTGGCAGCAGCTGTGAAGCTAAAGCAAAGTTAATGTTTGGAGTGCAGTGACCCTGTTTCAGAACTGGAGTTCAAATGCTGCCAAAACTGCTGATTTTTTTTCAGCAATTTCTAATTTTGTTGTTATTCATGATGTCCCCCTTACAAAGCATTGCTGATTATTCGTGATTAATCTTTGTTTCTCCAAATGGAGATTAATTCTGTCCCTCAGAATTTTTTCCAATAGTTTCCCCAGTCTTACTGGCCTGTAGTTTCCTGGTTTATCCGAGCACCTTTCTTTAGTAATTGTATGTCATTCGTTGTCCTCTAGCCCTCTGACACCTTTCCTGTGGCCAGAGATTTGTCCCCAATGAAGTAGACATCAATGCCAGGCTGCTGCTGCCCTCAGTTATCTCTGAAAGGTATTTATTGGTCTGGGTTATGCAGGTAGAGAGGGGCAGTTATATAGGGCTGAGGGATTTGAGATTAGTCAACATACCTGTGCAATCAGAGGAATACTTGCGCTAATCTTGACTACACAAGAGGTGTCCATTCCATAAAAAAGTTTTCACTTTGTGGCAGTGTTGTTTCAGTGAAGAAAGGCAGCAGGAAGCTATGGAAAAAAAGGGGTCCTCATCCTTGAATTATAAAAAGCAAGCAGCCAAGTTCAGCAGGTTATAGGGAAGGCAAGTAAAATGTTGGCCTTTATTTCAAAGGGAATGGAGTATAAAAACAGGGAGGTTTTACTAAGAGTATACAAGACACCATTCAAATCGTAGCTGGAATACTGTTTTGTGCTCCTTATCTAAGGAAAGATATATTGCAATGAAGGCAGTCCAGAGAAAATTGACTAGGCTGATACCAGGTACTGGCTTGGGAGGAGGGGTTGAATTGATTGGGCCTGTACTGTTTAGAATATAGAAAAATCAGAACCAACCTTATTGAAATGTACAAGATTCTTAGAGAACTTGACAAGGTAGATGCGGAAAGGTTCTTCTCCCTTGTTGCAGAGGCATAATCTCATAATAAAGGGTCACTCATTTCATAACAGATGAGGAGGAATTTTTCTTCTTTCAGTGAGTTGTGAATCTGTGGAATTCTTTACCACAGGGGGCTGTTGAGGTTGGGTAATTAAGTTCATTAAAGACTGAGTCAGATGGATTTTTAATCAATGAGGGAATCAAGGATTATAGGGAAACGGTAAAAAGTACAGTTAAGGAATATTAGATCAGTTACGATTTCATTGAAGGGTGGAGCAGACTCTGTGGGCTGAATGGTCTATTTCTGCTCCTTTGGATTTCACTATTACAGTTTTAGGATCAGAGGGATCTTGGTGTACATGTCCGGAGATCCTTGAAGGTACAGGTGGAAAGATAAGATGGTTAAGAAAGCAAATAGGATACTTGCCTTCATTCATCAAGGTTATCTTGGAGATGTATATCACGTTTGTTAGGCTACAGCTTGAGTGCAGTCTGTAGTTTTGGTTGCCACACTATAAGAAGAATGTGATTGCATTTCGAGAGAGTGCAGAAGAAAATGGCCAGGATGTTGCCTGGGCAGGAGTGTTCACCTATGAAGAGAGACTCGATAGGCTGAGGTTGATTTCCTTAGAGGAGGGAAGTCTGAGGGTGTATCTGGCTGAGGTGTAAAACATTCTGAGGGGCATAGACAGGGTAGATAGGGAGAAACCTTCCCTTTAGTACAGGGGTCAATAAACTGGGGACACAGTTTTACTTGGGGAGCAGGAGGTTTAGACGGCATGTGAGGATTTTTCTTTACCCAGAGTTGGGAGAAGTTTGGATATGCTGCCTGAAAGGTTGATTGATATGGGACCCCTTATAAAAAGCATGTGAGAAGTATTGAGATGTGCACTTGAAATGCCATAGCATAGAAGGCTACAGGCCAAGTGCTGGAAACTGAGATTAGGACAGATGGATGGTGATGACCAGCAGGGACATGTTAGGCCAAAAGGCCTTTTTCTATGCTGTAAAAAATGCTATAGTTCCATGACAACATTTCAAAAGGGATTGACTTAGAATCTTCTGAAACAATTAGCTTATGATTGCAAACAGCTTCAGATAATGGAGACCAGTTGAGTAGTGTTCATGTGGAAAAATAAAAGTTTCAGAGATGTAGGTACTTAATCACAGTGGCTTTCAATTGCCATCACCTCTCTCCCTGTTGTCTTGTCATCTGATACCAGATGCACCGCATACAGTTTCTCTAATTGCATCACACTGAGGTGCATCGTGTGAAATTTCCTGGTGGAGATAAGCTGAGGCAACAATACTGAGCCAATTTGTTCAGCAACTTGGCTCAGTGCCATTTACATAATTTTAATGACTGTTTATGTGGCTTTATTCCTCTTTGAAGGCATGATGATATAAAAACTCAAATTGCTTCCATATCTACATTTGAGCTGGGAGATGTTTGAGTGCTAAAGCAATGTAATATTGCAAGAAAATGTTGCCTTTATGCAAAGAAGGGGGAGTTTGCCATAGGTAACAGAACATGCTGAACACGCTAACATCAACGGAGGAAGCAGATGCTCTCCCTTTGGTTGATGTCCTTCCAGTTTGTCCACTCCACTAATTCAGTGAATAAAATGAAAATTGTGAAGATTACCATGGAGAAGGCCACCAGCTTTAATTATGGCCAGATTTAGAGAGAAGCATTAAATGCAATGGGTAAGTCTAGCACAAATAAGGAACATATTAGCTCATAGGGTCTATTTTTATATTTAAACTACTTACATTTGAGCCCTATGAAGTTCTAAAATGCAGAATAACATTGTATAGAGTATCCTTCCTGAGTCCCTGCAGAGGAGCTGCCAGAACTCATTATATGTGTGGCTGTCAAATTCAACACTGTGACTGAAAGCAAGAACTGAATTAGTATAAGCAAATGCCCTGACCATTATGTTACAAGGACTCCAGCCAGAAGTGAGCTCTGAAGTTGAGTGGCATTAGCAAATTAGATCACAGTAGGAAATCTAGAATAGCAGATTGGGTCCCCAAAATGTGCTGTATCCCCCTACAGTGGCTCATGGAGAAGACATCACTGATTGCTACTTGAAGTGAAAATTAGATTTTCTTTGAAATTTGGCTTTGGAAACCAAACAAAAGGTGCTTATTTGTAAACCAAATCTGATCTTAATCCCAAGTGCCAGTCTGTAAAGCAACATTCCCTCACTGTACCTCTTAGAGAAACAGATGTGTGTTCCTTTCTATGTTGGTAGAAACGATCCCACACATTTGAAGTGGATCGATTCTATAAAATTGTTAGTGAAAGGTGAAAATATTCTCTTTAAAGAATGCCAAGAATTGGTTATTGCTACTACAATGTGTCAGTGACAAACAAAAAAATCTTCAGCCAAAAAGATAAGTTGAACGAAGGTAACCTTAATCGATGAGATGTGGGTTTCATAGAATCATGGAATCGCTTATCAAAAGGGGCAATTTGTCCCATTGTGTTCATGCTGGTGTTCTGCAAGAGCAATTTTCATTTAATACCATCCTTTCACTTTTTCTATGTAGCCCTGCTCACTTGTCCATTTCAGTTAATGATCCAATTCTCTTTTTGAATGCCATGCTTATCTGACCAGACTGTCAGGCAGTACATTCCAGATCTTAACCACTCATTACATAAAGTTGCAGGTTTCAATTCATTAGTGTGTTCTTTTGATTCACATTCCTGAGATGACTTGGGGTTTTGTGGAAGGAAATGTAATGTCACCAATTTTTTAGAACCTTGGTTGTCACGGGAGTGTGGCTTGAGGGAGGTTCTGGGATTTGCATGTTGGTGCGTCAAAACCTGCAGCCCATTCTGGGTGATTGGGGACTTGACAGCAATCTAGGTTGGTTCAATGCATCACATCATTGTGTGACACTTTGATCTTTTGCTGTGAACTCTGTGTTCTGTGAGCCTCCCTCACTAGATACCTGACGAAGGAGCAGCACTCTGAAAGCTTGTACATCCAAATAAACCTGTTGGATTATAACCTGGTGTTGTGTGATTTTTAATGACATAAGATAAGTTTTTCCAGGTTGTCATTGATTCTTTTTACCAATTACTTTACATCTGTGCCCTTTTATTCTCAATCCTCAATCGGGAGAGCAATTTTTCCCTGACTACTTTGTCCTTCCTCATTTTGAATGCATCTGTCAAACCTCCTTTCAACTTTCTCTTCTTGTAGAAAAGTCCCAGCATCTCCAATCTCTCGGCACAACTGAGATGACTCAACCTTGGAAGTATTCTCAGGATTTGTTTTGGCACAGCTCTATCGCCTTCATTTCCTTCCTGAAAATATTTACAGGTTACACACAGGTCTCTGATTTTCTGTCTCTGATTTATGATCTCCAGTCTCCCAGGTGATAGTCTGTGGTTTCTTGCATGGGTGTGATGCTTTAAAGTTGAAGTAAAGTTCTTATAAAGTGAAGGGTTCACAGCAGGTTGTGCAGTTTATGCCATCAGATATCAAGGAAGTTGATTTTCAGGTGAATATTAAAACTGGAACTAGCTAAGTACTTTGACTGCTTGCTGGTTTATAGATATGTTGAAGTCTATTCTCAGATTGGCTGATACTGGTAGTTTCGAAATGTCTGTTTGATCCTTGGGTATTAAGAGTGCTATCTTTAAAACACATTTGATCATGTGATCACTGGGTTAACACTTCTGTGATCTACCCAGCCTATCTTGAATGGGGAAGGCCATTATGATATAATGGGCTGTTTTTAAAAATGTACTCATGGAATGTGGATACCACAGATTGGGTCAGTATTTATTACCCATTCAGAGTTGCCCTTGAGAAGGTAGTAGTGAGCTGCTTTCTTGAGCCGATGCAGTCCATGTGGTATAGGCACACTCTCACCCTGTTAGGAGGGTCTTCCAGCATTTTGACCCAATGACGGCAAAGGAGTGGTGATATCATTTCAAGTCAAAAAAAGGTGTGCAAATTTGACAGGAAATAGCAGGTAATGGTGTTGCCTGTATCTATTCTTCCAGGGGGTAGATCTTGTCAGTTGGAAGGTGGTGTTTGAGGAGGCTTTTGAATTGATGCAGTACATCTTGTGGTGGAAGGAGTGAATGTTGAAGGTGTTAGATCAGCTACCAATCATTGGCTGCTTTGTCCTGAATTGTGTTGTGCTCCTTGAGTATTGTTGGAGCTGCACTCATCCAGGCAGGTGAGGAATATTCCATCACAGTCCTGACTTGTGTCCTGTAGATTGTGCTCAGACTTTGAGGAGTCATGAAGTGAGTTTTTTGCCCTCGATTTCCCAATCCTTGAATTTTGATTTTCCCCTTTGCCTAATATGAAACATTGAGATGTGCAACTTCAGTTTTTTGAGTTGTCCAATCTTTAAACAATGATATTTGCGTATTGCACAGATGGTTGTAAAATCACTTCACCCATATCTATATTTAATTGGTATTTTTTGAAGATTTGGTTCTGGAAAATATCACATAATTTGTAGCTGCCACCTTAATAACTGGTTTTATGTTCAATTATTATTCAAGTATTGACTGAAAGTTCAGAATATGACATGTCTGTGAGAGGCATGACATCACCTTGACTCCATATTCTTCCTACGAAGGTGAATCCCTCACACTTCTCTGCCTTAGATTTCATCTGCTCTTTGTCTGTCCATTCCAGTAACCTGTTTGACCTTTTCAGATGTAACATTATCCTAAAAAAATTCATAATTTTTCCAAGTTTCATATTACTCACAAAGTTTGAAATTGATTCCTGTACACAAAGGCCTAAGGCACTAATTTCTACCAAAGTGCAAGGGTCCCTGAGAAACTTAATCATAACCTGACTTACAATTCAAAAGGAAATGGTTCTCTCTGACACTTAACCAACGTCATACATATGTTATTATTGTGCCTTTTATGCCATGAGCTCTAACTGTGGCACTTTATCAGTTGTTTTTTGGAAGGCCATGCGCACCATATCAACAAAATTAACCTCATCAATCCTGTCCCTACCTTATCAAAAATTCAAGCAAGTTAGTTAAAATAGATATGCCTTTAATAAATCCTTGCTGGTTGTTCTTAATTAACCTACATTTTGCCAAAGTACTGTTCATGTTGTCTTGAATCCAGCTCATATGACATAAAAATAATTTGCAAGGCTCTTGTAGTGCAATGGTCATTTCCCTATCTCTTGGACAGAAGGTCTATTTTCAACTCTTACTTGTACTAGAAATGTATCATAACATGACCAGGCAAGTGGTTAAAATAAATTGCCTCTCTTCTTGTAAGAGATTTCTGTGAAACAAAATTGTACAGATTCTATCTTCACTTTCAGTGGGCCTCGAATTCCCTAAAATATCACAAGATATTAGCACTGCTGCCTCACAGTGCCAGGGACCTGAGTTCAATTCCCACCTCAGACAACTGTCTGTGTGGAGTTTATACACTCTCCCCGTATCTGCGTGGGTTTCCTCCGGATGCTCCGGTTTCCTCCCACAGTCCAAAAATGTGCAGGTTAGGTGAATTGGCCATACTAAATTGCCCGTAGTGTTAGGTGAAGGGGTAAATGTAGGGGAATGGGTGAGGGTGGATTGCTCTTCGGAGGGTCGGTGTGGACTTGTTGGGCCGAAGGGCTTGTTTCCACACTGTAAGTAATCTAATCTAAAAAAATCAATAAGTGTATGCAGCAAGAGTGAAAGGGTGAATTATGAGAACAATGGAAAAGGCACAGTTGTGAAGGAGCTGATTCGTGTCAGTGATGAGAGTTTGTCATATTGTTGGAGCAGAACAGAGGAAGCTTCTGTCTATAGTTCGCTGTGCATATCAGATCTTGAATTGATTAATGGTGATACGTGCTGCCCAAAGTGATGTGAAAAAAATATGTTTCTCAATTACATGAGCACATAATAATTGGCTTTGTTTCCTTGATTGGGCAAACAGTTTGCTGATATTTTCACACTATAACGATTTCAATGTTAAGTTTAAAAACATATAGTGCAGGTTAGATGGATTGGCCATGCTAAATTGCCCATAATGTCGGTAATCGTACAGGTTATTTGGGATAGCCATGGGAAATGCGGGGTTACAGGGATAGAGTAGGGGAGTGCGTCTGGGTGGGATACTGCTTGGAGGGTCAGTATGGATTGATTGGGTTGAATGGCCTGCTTCTATGCTGTGTCGATTCTATGATTCTAGTGGAGTTTGAAAATAATAGTCTCAATGTACAAAGAGAGATCATGAATCCCAGTTTTAAAACAATTTGGAATAGGCTATTTAGTCATTTGAGTCTGCTCTGCAGTTGAATAAAGTCATGGCTGATTATCCATTTGAACTGTACCATACCATGATATCGTCCCATTATGGATGTGTTTAGTATACAAAAATCTATCAATGTCTGCCTTGAATATACTGAGCAACTCTTTGGTGTAGAGAATTCCAAACATTTATAATGCTTTGACAAATCTCCCTCTGATCTAAATATCTAACATCTTATTCTGAGACTGTGACCCCTGGTTCAAGAATCCCAGCAGGGAAAACATCATGCTGGTATTACCTTCATCAAGCCCCTTAAACATTTTATATGCTTCAATGAGAATATTTTTAACTCTGTCGAATTTAGGCCAAGTGAACTCAATGTCACCTTGTAGGACAGTCTTTAAACTAATGGGGCTAAAAGCAGATGTTTGGAAAACTGCCAATGGAAGAGAGAAAAAGTGGGTAACTGTAGACCAATTAGCCTAACATTTTTGTTGAAAAAACATTGGAATCAATTATTGAGGGTGTAACAGCAGCATATTTGGAAAATCATAATCCAATCAAGCAGAGTCAGCATAGCTTCATGAAAGGAAATCATGTCTGA